>NC_143158.1:19785653-19826088 GCF_041381405.1 Jatropha curcas | reverse complement strand
GGCGGTAGGCACCGCCGTGCTCGGCGGCCGGCTCCGCCGTGGCCGGCGGTAGGCACCGTGCCTCGTTCCGAGGGCCTTTTTGGGAGTTTCGGACCTCCGAAAAATATTCCGGGACCTGTTCCGCGATCCTCGCAATATTCCGGACGTTTTAAGTACCATATTGACATATTTTCGGTGAACTTCCGAAATAGCCTCCGGTCCGGCCGGACTGTTTGCAGTCCGGGAAAACAAGCTTTCTGAGCCTCAAAATTTGGGTATTCACACCCATTCTTTTCTCCCTCTTTCCCACTTCAGCGACAACTTAAGGTCCGACCAGTCGAACCTCCTCCTCACCGCCAGTCTTAGTCTGCTGCTCTCTCCTCTCCACTTCCAATCTGTATACCACATAAACGAGGGAGGTATTGAGCTGCGATTTCTGATCGAGACAGCCACCTCCCTCCTATTCTTTTGGTGTTTTGGCGAAACCAGTCCAGAGTTGGCCGAACCACCTCTCACTCGATCGCCAGCACCTTATTATCCTCCGTTCCTCTCTTTCTCCGACAAAGCTAATGTCGATGGAAGTGGGAATTACACTAAAAGTTATTGCCAATCATCCTACTGGAGATTTATGATTTTCGACGTGTGTTTGCAACTAGGTAAGGGATTTTTTAGTCTTCTCCTTGTATATATTTGTTCCTTTTCGAATTTAATTATAGGATTTGCTCTAGAATCAATTCTTTCTGAAAAAAAAATTAAATTAAATCCCTAGCTACTGTTATGCATAAATAGTTAGGAAACCTTGATATTACCACTTAAATTGGACTACAAACTAAAGTTTGATGAGAAATTAATAATTGTATATGTAGTTATTTCAAATTTTTTGAAGAAGTTAGGAGAGTCCTATAATGGCAGCGACCATTCTTGACAACTACTTGAACTATTGTCTTGATACAAATTATATAATGTTGTAAACCAAGTTTTTGAGGGAAACTGAATATATATAGTGTATGAGTTTAAACAAGAAAACCTTGATTTCTCTTGGATGACAACAGCTAGCTAGATATCAGGTACCATTTTTATGAAGAACTGGAAGGAATCCTTGGAGTGAATTATTAATTTAAGTATAATTGGAACACCATACAAAAAACCAAATAGATTATTTAGTTTATCATGGATCTTAATAAAGAAAGATAAAGACATTTTGGTATGGCAGCAATTACTTTAATTATTGATATGAGTTGTTATCTTGATAAGAAGTTTATTATGTTGTAAACTGAGTTTCTGATTAATTAATATTGGTCATGAATGTATTTGAATTCTCAACAAGTTCAAGTGAGGTCATTAATTATATTATTGCTTAATATTGATAGCAATTTAAGGAATAATAAGCTAAATCATGGAACTTTTAGTTTTGTGTTGTTGAGGAAGGAGGGAGACATGAGTTATGGGCAAATATGATTGAGTTCATTTTTTTGCATTATTCTTTATTTTTTATACTCGAATAGGATAAGAATTTATGAGTTTTAGTTGAAACTTGCTTAGGTTGTTGATGCAGGAGCAATCCTAGTCCTAATTGGATTCCTAGCACAACTAGGATTTTATTTAATTTACTGTTTTATTTTAGATTTGCATTAGTTTTCCATTTCCTTATTTGATTAGGATTTACTATTTTATCATTGAATAGGAATAGAGTTTTAATTCTTTCTTTAATTAGGATTCCTAGTCTAGTTAGGATTTATCACTATAAATAGACAGCACTAGTAGCATTGTAAATCATCTTGTTGTCCTCATAATTTTAATTCAAAGGTTATAAACCTAATTATTTACTGTTCCACCTACAATCAACCCTATTCTAGCTTACTTGTTAAAAACTGACAGCCCTACATCTTCCCCCTGCGTCAACTGGTATCAGAGCACAAAAAAACAGATCCTAGGATTCTTTTTTTTTTTTTTTTCTAAATTAAACCATGGTTGGAAGAGGCAGAGGCAGAGGCAGAGGCAGAGGCAATCAGCCCCAACAAGATGAAATAGCTAAGATGCGGCGAATGATTGAGGATTTGACCCGGGCTGTACAAGCCTTGCAGCGTCAGGAACCCGTGGAAGCCCGAATGGAGAGTCCGGAAGGCAACCACCAAAACCTTGATTTTCAAGAAGCTCTTGAGAGTGAAGAGGAAGTCGAGGACGTAAACCCCTTTCATGAAGCTGGACCTACAAACCCAGGAGCACGAGGCAGATTGGAAGAGCGTTTACTTCATGCTCTTGATTTAAATAGTGGAGGAGTTAAAATTGAAGTCGCTGATTTTCATGGGAAATCGCATGCCGAAGACTATTTAGATTGGGAAACTAGTTTAGAAAATTATTTTGAATGGAAACCAATGGTTGAAACCCGAAAAGTGCTTTTTGTAAAGCTTAAATTAAAGAGTACTGCACTTCAATGGTGGAAGAGAGTTGAGGAGCAGCGTGCACGACAAGGAAAGCTTAAAATCAGCACGTGGGAGCACATGAAAACTAACCTAAGGAAGCAATTTTTAGCAGTTGATTACACAATGGAACTATATGAAAGGTTCCATTGCTTGAAACAAAATAGCATGTCTGTTGAAGAGTACACTGCAGAATTTAATAATTTGTCCATTCGAGTTGGAATATCTGAAAGTAATGAACAAATTACCTCTCGCTACCTTGCTAGTTTGAATCAGTCCCTTAGAGATGAAATGGGCATAGTCCGATTACACAATCTTGAAGATGCTCGCCAATATGCCTTAGCAGCTGAAAAGCGAGTTTCTCGTTATGGTGCTAGAAGGCCCATAAACTGAAGCAATATGCAAAACAATTTCGGACCTGCAAGAGGGATTCAAACAACTCAACGAAGCGGGAAAGAGGCTGCTGCTACTAATAAATACAATGAAGAGATAGCCCGTGTTAATGGGAACGGTAAAGGGAAAGGTATAGTACCTTATGGTGGACAAAATAATTCTGGTTCGTCTACAAGGAGAGGCAACAATTCTCAAGTTCGTTGTTTTACTTGTGGAGAAAAGGGACATACTTCATTCATCTATCCACAAAGGAGGGTGAATTTAGCCGAGTGTGATGAAGACCAAGGCCCTATTTTTGATGAATATGATGAGGAAGTAGAAGAAATTGATGTTCACCCAGCTCAAGGTGAGTCTTTAGTTGTTCGAACAGTCATGACAGCCATGAACAAAGAAGGAAAAGAAGATTGGAGGAGGCGTAGCATTTTCCGTACACGTGTTATTTGTGAAGGCAAAGTGTGTAATTTAGTCATTGATGGAGGAAGTATGGAAAATATAATATCAAAGGAGGCTGTAGAAAAATTAAAGCTTCCTACAACAAAACATCCTCATCCATACAAAGTAGGTTGGTTGAAGAAAGGACACGAGATACCAGTAACATCTCAATGCTTAGTGCAATTCACAATGGGAGATGACTTGGCAGATGAAGCACTATGTGATGTAGTACCAATGGATGTTGGGCATATCCTAGTGGGACGACCTTGGTTGTATGATCATGATATGGACCACAAAACAAGGCCTAATACTTATTCGTTCTACAAGGACAACAAGAAGTACACTTTGCATCCTCTCAAGGAAGAAACAAGGCAAATAGCAAATAAAGGATCTGCAACTAGTAAATTAAATGGGCTTGTAAAGTGTTAAAGAATTTGCAGCTGTGCATAGTGAGGTGGGAGTCACGTATGCCTTAGTGAGCAAACTAATAGGAACTGACTAGGTTGAAAAATCAGTTGAATATTCCTTTGAAATTCAACGATTATTGCAGGAATTCAAGGAGCTGATTAATGAAGATGTACCGAAAAGCTTGCCACCATTAAGAAGCATCCAACATGCTATTGATTTGGTACCAGGAGCAGCTTTACCAAATCTGCCTGCATACCGAATGCCTCCTTTACAGCGGGCTGAAATAGAAAGATAGGTTAAGGAATTATTGGAAAAAGGTCTGGTGCGTGAAAGTAAAAGTCCATGTGCCTACCCAGCCTTATTAACACCAAAGAAAGACGGTTCTTAGAGAATGTGTGTAGATAGTCGTGCTATAAACAAGATTACAATCAAATATCGCTTTCCAATACCAAGATTGGAGGATATGCTTGATCAACTAGCGGGTTCTAAAGTGTTCTCCAAAATTGACTTGAAAAGTGGATATCACCAAATTAGAATGAGGCATGGTGATGAATGGAAAATAGCTTTTAAGACACCGGATGGGTTATTTGAATGGTTAGTAATGCCATTTGGCCTTTCTAATGCACCAAGCACATTCATGAGAGTCATGACAGATGTACTCAAACCTTTTTTGAATTCTTTCGTTGTGGTATATTTCGATGACATTTTGATTTATAGTCGCACCGAGGAAGATCATTTAAAACACTTGCGACAAGTGTTAGAAGTACTTCATCAAGAGCAGCTGCACATAAACCTAAAAAAATGCAGTTTCCTGCAACCAGAAGTGGTATTCCTGGGATACATTGTGTCCACTGAAGGATTAAAACCAGATCCAGAAAAGGTTCGTGCAATTATCGAATGGCCAGCACCACAATCTATCAAAGAAGTTAGAAGCTTTCATGGTTTGGCCTCTTTCTATAGGAGATTTAATCAAAATTTCAACTCAATTATGAGTCCTATAATTGAATCTATGAAAGAAGAAAAGTTTGAGTGGACAAATTCTGCACAAAAGGCATTTGAAAGAATCAAGTTTTTGATGACTAGAGCACCTATTCTTGCACTTCCAGATTTTGAGAAATTATTTATTGTCGAATGTGATGCTTCACATGAAGGGATTGGAGCTATTCTTAGCCAAGAGGGTAGGCCTCTTGAGTTTTTTAGTGAAAAGTTGTCTGAAGCTAAGAAGCGTTACTCAACTTATGATCTAGAGTTCTATGCCTTGGTAAGAGCTATTCGACATTGGCAACATTACTTAGCTTATCGTGAGTTTGTGGTTTTTTCTGATCATCAGGCCTTGAGGTATCTAAAATCTCAGAATAAACTCAACAATCGACATGCTAAGTGGAGTTCTTTCCTTGATGAATTTAATTTCTCACTAAATTATAAATCCGGTCAATCTAATATTGTGGCTGATGCATTGAGTAGAAAATCCCTAATTTTGTCAATTTTGAGCACTCAAATTACTGGTTTTGAAGAACTGAAAAACCAGTATGATTCAGATTCATATTTTGGCAAGATAAAGGTTGATTTACTGCATTCTTCAAAAGCTGAAAGTCTGCCATGCCGATTGCAAGATGGTTATTTATTCAAAGGGAATAAGCTATGCATTCCTGAAGGATCTTTAAGGGAACAAATCATTAGAGAACTTCATGGAAATGGTTTGGGAGGACACTTTGGTAGAGATAAGACTTTTGCGATTATTTTCGACCGTTATTATTGGCCAAAGATTGAAAAAGATGTGAGAAAATTGGTGGAACGATGTCCAGCCTGTTTACTCGGAAAGGGAAGCACGCAAAATACAGGATTATATACTCCTTTACCCGAGCCAGATGCACCTTGGGTTCACTTGAGTATGGATTTTGTTTTGGGACTTCCAAAGACAGCAAAGGGATTTGATTTTATATTTGTTGTAGTGGATCGTTTCTCTAAAATGGCTCATTTTATCCCATGTTTCAAGACTTCTAATGCAGTTCATATTGCTGAGTTATTTTTTCAAGAGATCGTGAAACTACATGTTGTTCCAACTTCTATTGTTTCCGATAGAGATGTGATGTTTATGGGGCACTTTTGGAGGACTTTATGGAGAAAATTTGGAACTGAATTGAAATATTCCAGTACTTGCCATCCGCAAACAGACGGTCAGACGGAAGTTGTCAATCGTAGTTTGGGAAATCTATTAAGATGTCTCGTTGGGAGCAATACAAAGACATGGGATCTAGTTATTCCCCAAGCTAAACTCGCATATAACAACGCAGTCAATCGAAGTATTAAGAAGACTCCTTTTGAGGCTGCTTATGGACTTAAACCTTAGAATGTACTCGATTTGGTGCCCTTGCCCCAAGAGGCTAGAGTAAGTGCTGAAGGGGAATTGTTTGCTGATCACATCAGGAAAATTCATACAGAGGTGAAAGCTGCCTTAAAAGACAGCAATGCATCATATGCCTATACAGCCAACCAGCATCGGCGTGTACAAGAATTTGAAGAAGGCGATCAAGTTCTCGTCCACTTAAGACAAGAACGTTTCCCTAAAGGAACCTATCATAAGCTGAAATCTAGAAGGTTTGGACCTTGTAAGGTGTTGAAGAAGATCAGTTCCAATGCCTATGTAATTGATCTTCCATCTGATTTACAAATCAGCCCAATTTTTAATGTTTCAGACTTGTATCCTTTTCATGGATTTGATGGAGTGCCATCCTCCATTGAAGCACAAGTACAAGAGCTGCCAATTGCAAAGGCTGATGTTATTGAGGAAGTGTTGGATGTCAAGGAAGCTCGTTCTAGGCGTGGCAACCAATATAGACGATTTTTAGTTAAATGGTTTGGAAAACCAGCAAGTGAAAGTACATGGATTTCTGAAGAAGAGCTAAAGCAAGTTGATCCAGCCATATATGCGGAATATATCAAGGCTTACTCGTCGGAGCCGAGTCTTTTTCAAATCCGGGGAGAATGATGCAGGAGCAATCCTAGTCCTAATTGGATTCCTAGCACAACTAGGATTTTATTTAATTTACTGTTTTATTTCAGATTTGCATTAGTTTTCCGTTTCCTTATTTGATTAGGATTTACTATTTTATCATTGAATAGGAATAGAGTTTTAATTCTTTCTTTAATTAGGATTCCTAGTCTAGTTAGGATTTATCATTATAAATAGACAGCACTAGTAGCATTGTAAATCATCTTATTTTCCTCATAATTTTAATTCAAAGGTTATAAACCTAATTATTTACTATTCCACCTACAATTAACCCTATTCTAGCTTACTTGTTAAAAACTGACAACCCTACATCTTCGCCCTGCGTCAGTTGTGGATTGATTTGCTTAATAGATTTAGTCATTAAGTTCAAATTTAACTGTTGGTTCTTAGTAGCTAGTATAGAATTTTAATAAAGTTGTAAATATGGGGTTTATACCTCGACCAAAGATGATGAGACAAAGGTTTGATAAGGAGCTTATTTGTAGTTAGAGGCTAAGAAACTATTAAATGAAAGTAATTGAAATCATTTAGTGATGTGAGCTTTGTTTATATGCATATGTATAAAATATTTCATTTTGTGAAAATAAGCTAGAAAGGCTAATTATGTATATGCGAAGCAAAGACTAATTAATGATATCATTGGAATATGACTAAAGATCATTGTAAGCTTGTAAAAATTAATGGTTGAATGTCAATATTATTGTTTTAAAAAGAGGATGAGAATTTAATTTGATTGATCGCCCGACGGATGGATTGTGTGGATTGAATGAAAATATAATGAGTATTTGATATCATTTTTATCAGGTAGAAAATCCTATTTTTAGGGGAGGTTTTGCCAGAATTTCGATAGAATCTAGACTAGTTATATTGAATGATTAAGTTAATTGATTTATTTGGGACAATTCTTTAACTTGATATATATAAAATAAAGTTCTTTATTTACTTCAGTTATTTCTTGTGCGTTTATAATTTATTTATATCATCTGAGTTTTTGTCCACCGTTCCTACGAATCAGAATCCAAAAGCTTCATCTCTTCTTCATCACTATGAATAATAAGAAACAGTGTACTACCATATGCATCATGCATAGTTCTATTACCACACAATGTTATAATTATCTATTTAATTTTTACTTATTTAATTTATGATATAAACATTCATTACCTTTATACCTATCTAAATCTATATTTGTGTATATTTGTACATCTGCATAACAATCTTTGTTTATTTAATGTGTTTGCATTTAAATGTGACGTTTGATTAGATGTACTGTGATAATGATATGCTTTGTTTGTGTAAAATTGGGATGAAGTGGGTCACCATTGGATTTGTGAAGGTGGTCTTTGATATCGTTGGCCATGTATGGGGAGATTGGTGCCCCGGTGTGCATCTAATGATATATGGTGGCCGCCTATTAGTATGGAAAAGAAAAGAGAGTATAAAAATAATGAGAGGGCTAGTCAAGACTTTAAGAATTTTAATTTATTGGTTGAAAAAATAAAAATAATATAATTTTTATTGGTTGTAGTATACTATATTATATAAGATACATATTAAATATGGTTAGGATGTATATGTTTTAATTATTATTTTTACTAAATTTCTAATTTGTTTTGTTATAATTACTTCCTACTAGGCATGGTCGGTTCACAGAACCGATGGTTCAAAATTTTTAAAATGTTGAACCGTTGATTTCGGTTCCAATGCTGTTCCGATGAACTGATGGTTTCGATGAACTGATGGTTTTGATGAACTGATGGTTCCGATCACGGTTTCTAGTTATATATGTTTTTTTTTTAAAAAAAAAAAATCGGTTTTAAAATTATATCTTTCTTTCAAAAATATTAATACGAGTTTAAAAAATGTTGATAAATTTTATTTTAAATAAATTTTAGAATGCTCATACTTATATAAGGTTAAAATTAATTAATTTTACAAAATAATCAAATAAGTTATCACTTTATTTTGTTTAAATGTTATTAATTAAATAAATTATAAAAAATTTTGAAAAATGCTTCAAAAGAATTTAATTTTAAACTTAGTAAACAATTTAAAAGGGTAAAAAAAAAAGTTAAAAACAATATAAGCTTAGACTAAATATTTTTCTTTTTTTAACCATTTTACTTTTTAGATTTTTAACTTTTAAAGTAAAGTGTATTTAAAAAAAAAAAACTTAAGTAAAGTATCTAGTAAAATATAATTTTAGAGATGTATAAAATAGGCTAAGTGATTATTATTTTGAAAATAAAAATAGAAAATTTTCGATTAAAATCATATCAGAATCGCCGATTCAGGGTTAGTTTACATTCAGATTTTAGCATTCACATGAACCTTAACTGGCCCTTGAACAGCCGATTTCGGTTCAAAATTTTGAACCGATGATGACGGTTCAGTTATAATTCATCTACAGTACGGTTCAATTCTGATTTAAAATGAACCAGTGGCCACGCTTACTTCCTACAAGTAACTTATTCTACAGTTTATCTACCTCCTTATTTGTATGATGTCATTTCTTTTGATTCCAATAATATAAGCAAATAAGCTTGCCATTTTCAAAAAAAAAAAAAAATCTAAAAAAATAATTTATTATTATTTATTAAAGAATATATAATAAAATTTATTGTTTGATATAAAATAGAAAAATAAAGTTTCCTAGAAATATATATATATATATATATATATATATATATATATATATATATATATATATATAAAATATGAAATTATAATATAACATGTTATATTAGCAAACCATAAAACATGTTGAGAGAATTATTTTTTCTCAAGAAAAGCAACTATAAATTTAATTATACATTCATAAACTTTAACGAAAAGTAGAAAAAGAAAAAAAAATACTAAAATTATAAACGACACTTTAAACCGATGACTAATATATTAATTATTGTAATAGTTATCTATTTGTGATATATAATATTGATAATATAAATTCAAATGTAATGAGTCAAGTCAAACTAATTTCTACCTTAGTAAAATTTATTATTTATTATTTCGTAACTTATTTTTTTTATATTTTGTGAATGCTCTTAAATTTTTAGTAATATAAAAATTGTTTGTAATATTATAATTTATAATAAATAATTAATTGAAATTATATATAAATTAATAAAAATTATGTATTAAAATTAAATTGCATTTACTTACCATGAGTAAAAATCAACAAGTGCAAATAACATGCAACACACATTCGAGAAAATCAGTAGACAATAAATATATATTCCTAGATTTATATTTCTAATTAGTGTAGAAGTCTATTTTCCTATTTAAGATAACACTCATATGCATATATACATGGTTTCTCATTAATAAGATTCAATGCTCTCATATTTGCTATTTTTATTCCCTCTATATGTCCTCTCTCCTTACTTTTCTACTATTTTATAACTCAAGTATAAATCCCCTCCAATACTGAAAAATAAAATAAATATGATATTACACAATTTTTTTATGAAATCATGAGTTTTTTAATAATTTATTATATTTCTATTTTCTTTATTTTTTTACATTGAATATATTTATGAAATTAGGATGCACATAAAGGTTAATTGAATCCTTTACTTTTGTTTCAAAAGTCCAATTTGATTGAGATTAGCTAAGGTTTAATTGTATGTAAATTTTGAATAATTTAAGATCAACTTATTCCAGTTTTTAATAAAAAAAATGAAAGAAATTGTTATTAATATTTTTAACAATAAAAATTAAAAACATTTAAAAACTAAAAATGATTAAGACGATGTCGTTTTCTTCATGTCTTGCCTCAAATGGAAAACCCTAGACTCCAGCATCTTTTCTGCCTTTCATCTCCCAGCCGACATATATATATATATATATATATATATATATATATATATATATATATATTTGCTTGAGGATAGTTTTTGCACAGCAAACAGACCCGGTAATATCTGAATTAAAGGAACCCATTAACCCGGCTTCAAACATCATCTCTTTCTTCAACCATTAGTTTAAGTGGTAAGGTTGCGTTCTTGTACGTAAATTGTAAGACCGGTAATATCGCTTTCCGTTCAGAAGCAACTCACTGTAAGTCAATCATTCAATCTTTTTATCTTCTAGTTGCTCTTCAATGCGATGAAATCTGAAACCAACCCAATTGAATCCATTCTTTTGCAAAGCGAAATAGACAATCAATAATAAGATTCAAGATTGAATGACGAATTTGTAGGAGTGAGTTGCGTCTGAATCATTCGATCAAAAAAGTGAAGTGCTTCGTGGAGAGTGATATCGTGTTTTGTTTTGAGGGTTGTTGATTGAGCCCTTTTTTTTTTTTTTTGTATAGTTTTATAATTGCAATTGAGTTGATTTGACTTTGAATTCAAAAACTCAAACGAAGTCACCTGCAATTACAAAATTGTACTAAAAAAAAAAAAAAGTTAAATCTACAATCCTCACAAACAAAATCCATATAGCTCAAGCACTTTCTTTGATTAGATGATTTAGATGCAATTCACCCATGTAATTTCATTATTCAAAACACATTATGTTATGTTATTTGCTTTGCGAAAAAATGGATTCAATTAGGTTGCTGTCAGAATGAATAGTTTGCTTATATGAGAAAGGGTTGGTTACCTCTTTAATAAGAGCATTATATGGAGCCTTTCAATAAAGTGGGCATCTTTGGTTGCTGGCCTGATACTTATAAATTTGGTACTTTGGCATAAAGGTTATGGGTATTTTTCTGGATGTGGTTGCTTGTAGCTCTTAGCTACAAGGTTTATGTTATATGCTTGGCTGTGAGATTTTATTGGGATATGACGGCTAAAGGGATTCAAGAAACTGGTATTTACATACAGCACCACCTCGAATTGTCTTTTCCAGGCAAGATCAGGTATGAGCAGAAGCTATAATGAACAATCTAAGAAATTTATGAAATTGAACAATTTAAGACATTCACGAGATCTCATCAAATTGAGCAATCTATGAAATTTATCTTCAGAGGCAATCATAGTTTAGAAAACTGCAGTTTCAACCTTTTGCCTATAGTGCCCTCATTACCATTGTCTCAATAAGTTTTCTTTATACCAGTTTTCGCCATT
This sequence comes from Jatropha curcas, assembly GCF_041381405.1. Taxonomy (NCBI): domain Eukaryota; kingdom Viridiplantae; phylum Streptophyta; class Magnoliopsida; order Malpighiales; family Euphorbiaceae; genus Jatropha; species Jatropha curcas. The sequence continues at coordinate 19,814,371 of NC_143158.1, read as the reverse complement.
TGGTGTCCTGCTTTCTTGATTCATACATTTGCTTTCTAGCAAAATGTGAAAATGTGAAGTGGTATGAGAAGCTATGCCATGTCTTGATTTTTATTATTTATTATTATTGTTGTGGTGGTCATATTATATACAGTTTGTTTTGCATATCTTATTAAGCATTTTCTTTTATAATTCTGAAATTTCATGTCAGCTTATTGAAATTGGGTATATTTATTTGGCGAATGTAAAGAGAAAGTTTGAACTTTATGATTTATTTAACAATTATTTTTTGTTTATTAGTTTTGAACGTCAAACTTCAAAGATGAGTAAATATGGATTCAATGAACTCTTGAATTAGCTTTTCAAGTAGTGAAAAGGCTTAATTAAAAGAAGACAATATATCAAAGAAATGTTCAATAGGAAATGTTCTAAGCAAAACGAAATTATAAATTTCTAATTCAACTTTAAGCTAGGATGCATTAATTAGTGTAATATGCAAATAAATAATATGAAAAAGAAAAAGAAATAATTATCTTTGAAAAGGGCTAATTCACTTTCATAGCTTAAATTTTTTTTTTTTGGAAAAATTATAGTCGTGCAGCTAAAAGTAAAAGCCGAAATCATTATTTGTTCAAACTGTTACCTAATACATGATAACTATCAATATTTGATCCCTTAATAGAAGGAAAATGGCTGCAGATAAATATCTCCCAGTCTCAATGTTATTAGCTCTTTATTTTGACCAAAAAGGGAAAGCATGCAAATAATTAAAGAATAAATCAAATATTGATATATGTATATTTCACTCTATTTGTCCCATAAGAATAAATAGTTCTACTTTGAATTTCACATAAATTTTAAAAATATAGTTAATATGGTCAAATAATAATTTTTACTTATTTTCCTAATACTATTCGTATGATATATTTCTTAAATTTCTAAATTAAGAATAGAAATATTCAGGTTTTAATTAGTTATTTATTTCAAGATTTTGATTAACAGTATTAATAAATTATTGATAAAGATGCATATTAAAATATGATACAATGAAACCAAGATGTTCTTGCACTCCATCAACCCATTAATGTTAAGAGAAAAAGTTTGAGGATGAACATTGTCCTTATTGCTAAATAGTCTTGATACTTGTGATTGATTTTGATCTGAAGTGTACTATAGATGTGCTCCATAACAGCTAGTAGGTTCAATTCAAGAAATTCTGCAAATGTATTCAATGGTTGAAATGTTTAAAATATCAAAATTAAAACTCTATAAATAAGTTTAGACTAAGTGGGCCTTTGATACCCCTCTCTCTCTTCCCTGCTAATGTGTTGCTATACATTTTGAGCCCTTCGATTTTTAATACCAAGTCCTGAATGTTGCTGAGGTGGAGTCTGGATTACTCTCGCAAATGCATAGGAATCCTCATTTCTCTCTGGTATATGTAGAAATTTACATGTATTTCTAGAGTAGTTTTCTACATTTTTTATTGTTGATTAGTATGCTTGTATATATAGAAAATTGATTAATAGTCCCTTTTTTTTCTGCTAAGAACTCATGACTTCGAATAATCAGTTGGAGTTGTAGAACATTATCCACTTTGCATTTTATTTTCTCCGTGGCATTTCCATTAAAAGACGACTTTTTAAGGCACATCAACTTCATTTCTCATGCAACATAACTTTTTTTTTTTTTTTTTTTTTTCACTTTGCAAAGTCTGTTTAGCTTTGAGTCCTATGCGCCCCCAACTGAGCGCTGAGGGAAAGATCCAAAGCACGGAGTCTAATCTAGTCGGACTCATTGATCGGTTCATCACGGAAACTGGGAGGAATTTCTTACGGTTCCTTTTTTTGTGTTGGATTATAATTATTGCTCGGTTTAGTGCTTATGTGTGTCGGGTTGGCTCTTTGGAGCGCTTTGACAGTGTGTGATGTGTTAGAGTCGCCACTTTAATTTATTTTTATTTCAGGAAAAGATTAAGAAAAAAAATCGTGATGGACTTCATTTTCAGTTTGTCTTTTAGGAAAAAAATACACTAGCTTGGATTTATGGGGTTGGGGGATTAGATTTTCAGCTTCTTTCAAAATGAATTGACGACTTGAGTTTTCATTAAGAAACCAAAATAAAATTTATGTGGATGGCAGTTAGAAGATGCATGATCATACTAAGATGCATTAAAAGTAATAAATGAATAAATGGTTGTAATTCAGAGGGAAGCCCGACTCTAACCTCATTTATCGAGATATAGTCTTAGTTCGGTCAGGCTTTCTACTTAGGTTGAAATCTTTAAGTACTTTCATACCTCGTTTGTATGAGGATCAAAACGCATGAAGTTCTACCATCGATTAGGATGGTAGGGTTTGAGGGTGCCACTTGTGGAGTGGGCTTATAGGTTGCTGGACAAACTAGGGTTTTGGTTAAAAACTGATTTTGACGGTTTTGCTCGATGGACCGGGCTTTGTGTGTCGGACGGACCCGACTTTATATGCTAGATGGATTGGGCTTAAAACATTTTGAATGCCGGATGAACCAGGCTTGACGGTTTATAATGTGATAGACAGACCGAACTTAATTGACAAAGATTGAGTTTAGGTATACCTAGGGTGTGTCACGCGATCGGATCGGAGCTCCACAGTGATCAACGACCAAAGAGGTCGAGTCTTGCTCCAAGTATAGTAGACGTAGGACGCGATGACCCAAAATTAGTCATATATATATATATATATATATATATATATATTAAATAACTTTGGTCTAAGAGGGAAAGTTGAAATGATCGACTTTTGAAAACCAAGTCGGGCCTTAACTCTACTAAGAAGAGCAAGGCCGGATTTTATAGATGGAGCCCGAGCTGGGAGAAATAGAGTCGTTGAAGCTTGAGAAGCGCTCAATCAAGCAACAAGAGGTGTCTGAAATGAGGGGGAGTGCTTTATTTATAGATGGAGCCCGAGCTGGTCAGTACCGAGCATGTCAGCGTCGTACTGACCATGTTAGCGCCGGTACTAGTGATGGTTGCTTGGCAGCGCTTAATATCGGTGGGCAGGTGATCGGTACTGTCGCTGGACAGGTCGGTGCCGATTAGGGCAAATTATTGCCCTGAGCTTTTAGCTTGATTTTTGGATTTTCGAGCTTTCGGGAGTCCGTTTGAGGCCCAAACGATGTTTGATCGAGTTGATTGTCTCACCGTTGGAACCGTAGTGGAACTTCCTAGAGCCTGGTGCTAAAATCATAGTCAACAGTTTGTCCCTTCCTCAAGATTGGAGCTAATCTTGGTTCGAACTTTCGAACCCCAATTTCAGCACTTCTGGTTAGTATTTTGGTCTGAAAATCATACCTTGCATATTGTGGCGATGTCTTGGAACATCTTGTGAAAATCTCGTCTGATTTTGATAATATTTTTTCAGAATCAGTTTGATTCGGCTAATTTTTTGGGTCTTTTGTAAAAGCTCGTCACATAGGAGGATAAAACTTTGTTTGGAAATCTGTCATGGTCGAGTAGGTTGAAACCGTGCGAGATTCTGAGTCCGGATGATTCCCAAAAAGTTTGATCTTTCAGGGGAGGGGGAGGCTTGTCCTCAAGGGGGGGGTGTGGAGCCTCAGTTGCTCATGCCACTCTCTTCTCCCTTTCTTGCTTTCTTACTTTACTTTGAGAAACCACTTTCTTGCCAAAACTCTTGTGAAATGAACCGTCATCACCAATGACGTCCTATTCCCCGCTCAACGAGTTTGAGCAAAGTGGGGACACTTCTCCAATTTAGGGCCCATCTAGCGTAGTGAGCAAGATCAAGTCCCTCCTCTACCTTCAGTGTCGAGGTCCAGCCAGAGGGCTGCACTCCTCTTGTGCCGGATCTATTATCCGAGAGCATGCAGCGCATCCGATTCATTGCACCGCATGGCACTATCATTTATCCTATTTCAAAGGATATTTTGAATCACTAGCCCGAGTATCCCAAGGGTATGCTGGTATCTTTCTTTTCTCTTTGCTTGTTCAATTCTTATTACTTATGATTTACTAATCTTGAACTTTGTGTTTAATCATGTAGCCTCCTCTTGGTTGATGTGAGGGGGTGATCGTCCAGTTTGGTCAGCTCCGAGGGACACTGTATGAGATTCTGACCCGAGTGAGCTCTCTGAGGAGCCAGGTCAAAGCGCTGCGATAGGAGCTCTGACGCCCTTGATGCCTCCGGCTGCTGCTCTTTATTTTTTCTGGTTTTAGAATAGGCCTTTAGTTTTAGGCTCTTGGTAGTCTATGTACCAATTTTGAAGCATTCTTTTGGGTTAATTCACCTTTAGTTGTGGAATCTTATTTTGCAAAAACTTGGCCATTTTATTTATCAAGCTATTGAATTTTATTTTCGCATGTCTGATCTACTTGCCTTTATTATTCTACTCTGATTGCACTGTCTCGAACTTGCACTGATTGCCTGTTTTCAACTGACTGCTTGAACCATAATTTGCATTGATTGCTTGTTTTGAATATAGTTGCACTGACTAGACTAAATTGAATGTGATTGCACTGGATGCTTGAATTATTTTGATTCTTGGCACTGATTGCTCTGTTATTCTAACTTTGGCACTAACTGCCTTGAATTGACTATGGCACTGATTCCCTTGATTCTGATTGTAACTTGTGCTGGTTGTCTGACTTTTTTGTCTTATGCATTGGTTTGCGTTGGATTCTTGACTTTTGCAATGATTGCCTTGATTTTTGATTTTTGCATCGATTGCCCCGTTTATTCGGACCTTGGCACTGATTGTCCTGATTTGACTGTGATTGCACTAATCATTCTGACTTGGCACTGATTGCCCTGATTTGAACTCTAACTGCACTGAATTGCAATTCTGACCTTAGCACTGATTGCCTTGATTATTTTGGCTTTGGCACTGACTGCTTTGTTTTGAATTGCGATTGCATCAACTGCCTGTTTTGCACTGAATGTAATGATTTGTAGAAAAGTCTGCATTGATTACCTGATTTTGAGCTGAAAGTACTGTTTTGAAGTGATATCTGCACTGATTGCCTGATTTTCTGATCTTGGCATTGACTGCCTGTTTTCTGAGCTTGCATTAACTGCCTGTTTCACCTGTGATTGCACTGATCGCACTGATTTTTTGATTTTTTTGCACTGATTGCCCTGATCTGAACTTGCACCGATTTGCACTGATTCTTCTAACTCTTGGCACTGACTGCCCTGTTGTTTACTGATTTTGGCACTGATTGCCTGTTCCTGATTGTAACTTGCACTAATTGCCTTTTCATCTTCATTTTGGCTTGATTGCGCTATTCTTCACTGATTTTGGCATTGATTTCCTTGATTACTCTGACTTGGCACTGATTGCCCTATTTTTTTGATTTCGGCACTGACTGACCTATTTTTTTATTTCAACTGTGATTGCCTTGACTGTTCTGATTTTGGCATTGACTGCCATAATTATCTGATTTTTGAACTAAAAGTCATGGTTAGTAGATAAAATAACATGCATGATGCATGATGGTCAATTCTGAGCTTTAGCTCGACTTCTGAGTAAATGCTTTGAAAATTTTCATGCCCAGTTTGCCAAAAATGATTTTGAGCTTGAATACCCGGCTTTGATGAAAATTCATTTAATTTGTGATCTGAAAATCTGGCTTTTGATGAGAGTTTACTAATTTGTGGTCTCAACATCCGGCTTTTGTTGAAAACTTATTTAATTTATGTTCGAAAATTGTATTTTTCACTGTTGTTTTAAAGATATTTGTCAATTTTTCTGAAAAAATGGAGGATTTTTAGAAAAATTCAAATTTCCTTGAAATGAGGCCGATTGTTACTAGCTGGTCCCTGTCAATATCGATGATGTCCTTGCTGGAACCAGCGGATGAGCCACAGACAGTCCTTCCTGATACTGGCACTAGGCTGATCGGTATTGATAGCCTGCGCTGGCTAGGGGTTAGAGTAATTTATATACCTCATTTGTGTCGAGAAAACGACATCGTTTTGCACCCTAGAACCTGATTTTTCTGAAATTTCAAGCACTTGTTGAAAAGATGGAGCCATTTATCAGTCATGGCATGCAATTGTGGACCAAGAAATTGGAGAAGGTTGAGAAAGTTAATTTAAACCGATATGACTTCTTTAGTGACTTTGAGAGGCTTGCCAGTTAATCGAGCCTTTTTAGATGCTTGTTTACATTAGTGGGATCCATAAGCTCATGCTTTCCGGTTTGGCACCCACTATATGAGGAGATGTGCCTGACCTATGAGGAGTTTGCGGCACTTTTGGATAGTGACTCACAAAGGGCTTAGGTTTTGAATAATGACTGTTTGCATAATGATTGTTTGCATATGAATGCTATTTAGGATTTAGGGAGAGGGGACAAAGTCTGATCTTGCATGCTTTTTAGGAAAAGGCTTAAGTGTTTAGGCTAGGTACAACTGAATCTCTTTGGTTTTCTGAAAGTTTCGCATGTGAAAAGGCTTAAATGTTTAGGCTAGATACAATTGAATCTCTTTGTTTTTCTGAAAGTTTTGCATGTGAATGCCTGTTTGATTTCTATATTCTGGTGCAATGTTTGATCTTGTAGGTTTGGCTGAGGGATCATTTGAGGGTGGTTGAGCTACCACGATCTCGCCCATATGAGCTGTCTAAGCGAGTCGTGGTGAGGCTCGAGTCTAAGGATGAGCAGTTGTAGTGGCTACTGGCACTAAGGCAAGATCAGATTTTATGGAGGTATGATTGATATGATATTATGAGATTTTTGGTTTGTTCAGTTGAGTTTCAGATGGCTTATCTGTTAGGCATGGACCATGTCACGTTTTATCTGGGCTCTCGGCTGATGAGGCAGATGGGGCATACACAGGGGTTACCACTAGCCGGTGCCCTTTTTGAGGATACATTGATTTCCTCTTGGGTCACTGTGGCTATTCGGGGTAGCTGGACTAGGGGAGCACATGTGGTTGAGGCTGGAGTTTCTAAGGGCAGGACTGCTGCTTATGAAGTTTGGTGCATAGCTGAGCATAGTGGCTAGGATAGAGAGCATAGAGCGATTTTGACTCTATAGATTAACGCTAGACTCTAGGCGACTACTAAGACTATCCTAGACTCTACCCGACAAACTAACCCAGAGGACTCTGACGACTTGAGGGACATCCATCCGAAACCATGTAGACGGGCTACCTAGACCTTCGGTGCATGCGGATCTTATTGTTATAGTGTAGGACTTTTGACTTTTGATTTTTGAGTTGAGCTACCACGATCTCGCCCATATGAGCTGTCTAAGCGAGTCGTGGTGAGGCTCGAGTCTAAGGATGAGCAGTTGTAGTGGCTACTGGCACTAAGGCAAGATCAGATTTTATGGAGGTATGATTGATATGATATTATGAGATTTTTGGTTTGTTCAGTTGAGTTTCAGATGGCTTATCTGTTAGGCATGGACCATGTCACGTTTTATCTGGGCTCTCGGCTGATGAGGCAGATGGGGCATTCACAGGGGTTACCACTAGCCGGTGCCCTTTTTGAGGATACATTGATTTCCTCTTGGGTCACTGTGGCTATTCGGGGTAGCTGGACTAGGGGAGCACATGTGGTTGAGGCTGGAGTTTCTAAGGGCAGGACTGCTGCTTATGAAGTTTGGTGCATAGCTGAGCATAGTGGCTAGGATAGAGAGCATAGAGCGATTTTGACTCTATAGATTAACTCTAGACTCTAGGCGACTACTAAGACTATCCTAGACTCTACCCGACAAACTAACCCAGAGGACTTTGACGACTTGAGGGACATCCATCCGAAACCATGTAGACGGGCCACCTAGACCTTCGGTGCATGCGGATCTTATTTTTATAGTGTAGGACTTTTGACTTTTGATTTTTGCCGCAACCCATATTTTTGTGGGGTTTTTGAGATAGATTACTGATCCATGATATAGAGGGTATAGTTGACACACCGGATATTTTGACACTTTGGATAGTGGACACAGATAGTTGACACATAGATACGTGACAGAGATAAATGCCTAGAAGATAAGGCTTTTGTGATTTGCTTTTTACATAACTTGTACTGATTTTAGAGATATGTAAAAAAAGAATCATTATGATATTTTTGATTGAAAAGGAAATTCAATTTTATCCTTCATGAGATTGCCACTTTTAAACCTTAATTTTTGTCTAAACCACCGTTGTGGGTTTTCGATTCAGTAGGCTGCCCTAACTTTTGCCTAAGCTGCCCTTTCGGATTTTTAACTTAATGGACGTGTACTGATTTTGCCTAAGGTGCTTGTCCTTGCGGGTTTGCATCATTGCATAGTACTTTTTTATGATTTCTTTGTCATAGCAATTCTTTAAGCTCTCAATATACGCATTATAGTTATTGAAAGAACATGGAGTCTAGAGAGAGAAGATAAGGTGACAAAGTATTACAAAGACAAAGAGGCTTCAGAGTTAAGCAAGGATAGAATCTCCTCCTTTTATTTCTGTAATTTTCCTGACATCGAAGATGCATCAAGCTTAATAAAGAAAGTATTTCAAAGATTTGGCAGAGTGGTAGACCAGTACATTTCTGTGAAAAAAAATAAAAATAAACAGGGATCCGACAAATAATGGACAAAGTGTAATATACAACTATAGAAAGCAAAATCTTAAAAAGACAAATATTATCGAGATTCTTCTAAAACATGTTTTCTCCAATAAATATTGCGACAATGTGTGAACTTTATTGAAGAAGCTAGAGATTATATACAATAAGGTGTTCAGTTCAAATGGATCTAGTTCAAATAATTCAAAATTTTAGAAGTTAAAGTTTTAGTTGGATTAGGTTTAGATGATTAAATTAGATTAGGTTAGGTTTCAAAAGTTATCAATTATCATTATTAAATACTGAATATCAAATTAAAAAGTTATTAAGTTGACTAATCAAAATAGAGAAAAATAAGAAAAAACTTAAAATTTTCTAAAAAAAGAAAAATGGAATGCTGAACAAAGAAAATACATTAAACCTTCTCTTTGTTTGAGCTTTCTTATATATATATATATGATTTTTTTTTACCCAGAACCAAACAATGCTTTTTCGGTTTGCACTTTTACCTTGCTTTTCCTTAAAAAGAGACGAATTGAATTTTAATTATTATTTTATTACTATGATTAGAATTTTTTATATCATAAAATAATTATTTGACTATTGAATTATTAATTTATCAACACTTTTTTAATAGAGAATAGACACAAAACAGTGATAGCACACACTCTTTAATAAAACTATAAAGCAATGTTATCCAGACATACTAAGTTATACATTCTATATGGAGATGGAAGTAAGATGGACACCGTAAAATTTACAATATTCACATCCAAATCCATTTAAAATTTTGATACCCAAATTCATTAAATTTCCTTTTTGAAATGCTCATCGCAAACTCATTTAAAATTTTAATATTTGTGCCCTTCCAATTACAGTTAGCTAATATATAAACTTGTTATAAATAGGGGGCGAGCATTTGATTCGGCCAATTCAAATTAGTGAATAAATGTTTGATTAAAAGTTCGATTAAAAAAAAAACTAGATTTTCGAAGATCGATTAAAGATTTTGTTAAAAGTTGATTTAACTTAATTAATCAAATTAATTGATTCTTAGAACTAATCGTTTAAGTAAGTAGATAATAAAATTAAAAATTAAAAATTAAAATATTTTAATTTTTATTTTGATTAGTGTAATTTTAGTTAATTTTTATTTCAGTTAAAGTCAGTTAATCATAAATTTCAGTTAATTAAAATTTTATTTTCTTTAAATTCAGTGGGTTAATGTCACGACCCATTTCCATGAGTCGGACTAGCACTAGGATCCAAGTAAGCTTAAGGCCCTGAGACCCGTAGTAAGCCTTGAACACTAAAATATACTATCTCAATATAAATTTCAAACATTCAGCCCATATTACTAGAAAAAATAAACCTCAAAATTTTATTATACCTCGGCCCAAGTTTATCATCTTCAACATTCTATAGTTCGAGCCCAAATTTACAATACATCACATTTCTAATATGGGCTCACATAATTATTTCATTTATGTTAATACACGACTAAATGTATGTAAATTCTACAACTGCGGAGTCACTAACTGTTTGATATACATATAGTTACATAGCAAAATAATTATGGAACTAAGAAAATTTCTTTATAGCTGTGAATACTCAAATTTTGAGACTCAAAAGGCCAGTTTTCCCGGACTGCAAACAGTCCGGCCGGAGAAGCCTCCGGAATGAAAAAAACTAGAAAGTCTGTCGGCCGCGGCGGTGGCAGCCGCCCTTAACGGCGGCGATAGCCGCTATCGCCCGTGAATACCTAATTTTTTGAGGCTCAAAGAGCCAATTTTCCCGGACCGCAAACAGTCCGGTCGGACCGGAGGCCGTTTTGGAAGTTCTCCGAAAGTATGCCAATATGGTACTTGAAACGTCCGGGACGTCGCAAGGATCGCGGAACCGGTCCCGGAATTTTTTTTGGAGGTCCGGAACTCCCGAAAAATCCTCCGGAGCGAAAAGAGAACAAGAACACGACCACCGGTGGCCCAGCCACCGGCCATGGCGGCCCGGCCCGGCGGCCCAGCCGCCCAGCCGCCGGGGACCGGCGGCCCGGCCGCCGACGGCCGGCGGCCCGGCCGCCCAGACCGGCCGCCGAGCCAGGCGGCCCGGCCGCCGAATCAGCCCGTTTTTGCCTATAAAAGCAGTCCCCGGGCCTCCTGTTTTCCTCACTCAGTCTGTGTTAACGGACGCTCCTTCTCCCCTACGCTCCTTGCGATTCTTTACTGCTTTTCTGCATTTTTAATTTTAGATTTTATCGCTTTCTTGCCTTGTTACTTGGTCACTAAAATTAAATTAATTAAAATTCCCTTAACATGGAGCTTAACCTGGAGTTAAGAAGTGGCCGTCGACTAAATCAGGTACATGAAATAAACTCTGCTTATTTAATTTTAGCATTTCATGCATGCTTCTCTTCTACTCCTAATAATTCTACAACTGCATAAATGCATTACATGTCATCATTAGGCAAATAAGCTGCCTCAATAAATAAATTTAGGCTAATGCCCGGTTAATTAATAATCGTGGTATTAAAGCCTAAAATCCGACAATATTGGCCTAAAAAGACCTAGTTAATCAATAACTAAGGTTAATTGCCTTTATTTCGAACAGGCTGGCTTAAGTCCAATTAATCAATAATTGTGGCTAAAAAGCCTTAATCAATCACATGTTGGCAACAAATTGCCTACAATTAAATCAACCACATTTTGGCAACAAATTGCCCACGGTTCAATCAATTTTTGGCAAACAAATTGCCTATAAATTAGATTAACCACTTTTTAGCGACAAATCGCTTAAATCACAATTTTTGGCTAAAAGCCTTCAAACAATTGCTTTTGGCAAATAAATTGCCTTAAGTCAATCAATTTTGGCGACAATCGCCCAATCATCAACTTTTGGCAATAAATGGTCTAAATCAACTCATTTTGGCTAAAAGCCTTCAAATTAGTCAATCTTTTGGCTAAAAGCCTTAAAATCAAGCATTTTGGCGACAAACGCCTAAATAATCACCTTTTGGCAAACAATTGCCTAAATCACTCTCTTTCTTGGCTAAAAGCCTTAATCATTTTGGCGACAAACGCCCAATCAATCAATTTTCGGCAACAAATTGCCTAAATCAATCTTTTGGCTAAAAGCCTTCAAATAAGCACTTTTGGCAAGAATAAGCCCAAGCATCAATTTTTGGCGACAAATCGCCCAACAAAACAACTTTTGGCAAGAATAAGCCCAAACATCAATTTTGGCAATAAATTGCCCAATCAACACTTTTGGCAACAAATGCCTAATCAAATCAATCAATCTTTGGCAAAAAGCCTAAACAAAATGCACAAAGCATACACACACTCATGCATAAAGCATACCCATTCAAAGCCCTTCAAAGAAGGCCTATCGAACTACGTTGACTTTGATCTTCCATTCAAACGGAAGTACGTAGGCACGTTCGGGATCTAACCCCGAGCGGCAAGTCAAAATCACATAAACATTTTTCATTGGTCCAAATTGCATCATTTACCCTGCAAAGCATTCATTGTTTTGGTTAGTTTATCAGCATGACATAGTCTCGGGATCCACCTCGGGTTCGTAGACCATGCCTTAAACATTGGGATAATTAATCTAGTAATTAGGTTAATTAAAATTGGAGTCACTTAGGGTTTTTTCCTAGTTTGCCCTAAAATAATTAAACAAGGTGGCGACTCACACATCACGTGCATTTCTTCCTTAGTCACATGCATTTTCACGCATATGATATTTGGGGAGGGGTTCACAATAGCCATGCGGCGAAGAAACATAGCTTAAACTGAATTAAAGAGAAACTTATTTCCTGAAAAATTAAACAAGACATGTGAGTTTTTTAAGGAGTAATAATTATTGCACAACACACGCATTCACACAAATGTGTAAACATATCAATCTAGTCATCCGACTAGTTATATGCTCACGCAACCAGTCACACAAATGGCATATCACTAACACTCACAATTATTAACATCTTCACATAATCACATCACATGGAAATTGGTCTGTGGCGTCACCGAAACCCCCAATGAACCGTCCTCACACATGGCCCACCCTCTCATAACGTGTGCACTAAGGAGCCGATCCCCATACGGCCAACCGGTCTAATCCTCACTTGACCAGCCCTCTCATTGTTTTTCCATTCTCTCTTTTCTTTTCCATACCAACAGGAGGCCACCATGTGGTTTATCCATATTATCCATATCATATCTTCCGGTGCACACGGGACGCCGATCTCCCATACGGCCAATGGTCTCGTAGACCGCTCTTAGAAACCCATGGTGACCCACTTCATTCCAACTCCACACAAACATGGCAAAACATTGTCACATCACAACTAATCATGTCACGCCCGACTCTAATCACCAGAGGAATTGTTCGCTTTGGCCACGGGGTTGTGCCCCGGCCTAACACGGCCAACACATACACCCGCCCGCACGGTTTTGTCCCGCAAGTGAAATGGGAGGCTTTCCAGGAGGTCACCCATCCTGAAATTTCTGTTAAGCAAGCACGCTTAACCCTGGAGTTCTTCCAACTCTCCAGCCACTCCACCAAAAGGCACCTTTAATGATTAGTTTCTCCCTTTTCGATATATGATTCGATTCATTTCTGTATCCCGCATTCCACTACCCTAGTTAGCTTGCCATCCTAGGATCGCTTTGCCGGGTCAGGATGTCACGGCCCCACTAGCTTCCGCGTGGTTCGTCCTTGAACCATACATCTACTGGAGGGGGTCCGGCTTTGATACCAACTGTCACGTCCGACTCTAATCACTAGAGGAATTGTCCGCTTTGGCCACGAGGTTGTGCCCTGGCCTAACCCGGCCAACACATACACCCGCCCGCACAGTTTTGTCCTACAGGTGAAATGGGAAACTTCCCAGGAGGTCACCCATCCTGAGATTTCTGTTAAGCGAGCACGCTTAACCCTGGAGTTCTTCCAACTCTCCAGCGACTCCACCAAAAGGCGCCTCTAATGATTATTTTCCCCCTTTTCGATATATGATTCGATTCATTCCTGTGTCCCGCATTCCACTACCCTAGCTAGCCTGCCATCTTAGGATCGCTTTGCCGGGTTGGGATGTCACAAATCAAGCATTGCAATTAAATGCAGACATATTGATCAATTAAACATCGTAATGCAATGCACAATTAGACATCCATACTCAAATGCAAATAAATAAATAAATAGTATTAACAATAAACAACAATGATAAAATAAATAATAATAATAAACAATAATAATGAAAATAAATAAATAAATAAATAATTAAATGAATAATAATGATAATAATAAAATAATTAGAGCACTTTATTTATTATGTATCAAAGCCATGCTGGCTATCCCCGCTCCTCGCTGCATCTACAACACTAGATTAGCCATATTAGATCTACATCACTAGATTGGCTAAGACTATCTTGAGCCTCGATCGAGCATACAGGGTTGATAGGATCTGGTCCGCTAGCCCGATCCTGCTTCAGGTAAGCATTCTCGAACTAGTTTGATTTTATTTTGGTTCTTTCTAAAAAAGGCTTAGGTTTTGAATAGAAACTGTTTGCATATGAATGCTTGTTAGGATTTAGAGAGTGGGGGCACAATCTAATCTTACATGCTTTTAGAAAAAGGCTTAAGTGTTTAGGATAGGATACAACTGAATCTGCTAGGTTTCTGAGGGTTTTGCATGTGAATGCCTATTTAATTTCTATATTTGGGTGCAATGTTTGATCTTATAGGTTTAGCTAAGGGATCATCTGAGGGTGGTTGAGCCACCACGACGCCACCCATACGAGCCTTCTCAGTATAGATTTAGGCAAGTCGTAGTGAGGCTCAAGTCTGAGGATTAGTGGTTGTAGTGGCTGCTGGTGCTGAGGCCGGATTTTGTGGAGGTGTGACTGGTATGATATCAGGAGGTTTCTGGTCTAGGTAGCTGGGTTTCAGATGGCTTATCTGCTTGGCATGGACCACATCACCTTCTATCTGGGCTCCCGATTGATCAGGCAGATGGGACATACTTAGGGATTAACACCAGTCGATGCCCACTTTGAGGATACACTGATTTTACCATAGGTCACTGTGGCTATTTTGGGTAGTTGGTCCAGGGAAGCAGATGTGGTTATGGCTGGAGTTTTTAGGGGCATGACTATTACTTATGACTGAGCATGTGACTGGAAGAGAGAGCGTAGAGTGACTCTGACTCGAGAGATCGCTGCTAGACTCCAAGAGACTACTGAGATAGTCCTACACTCTACTAGAAAGGCTGATATAGAGGACTCTGATGACTCTAGGGATGTACATCTGAGGTGGCGTAAATGGATTGACTAGACCTTCGATGGATATGCCGACCTTATTCTGATAAGGTAGGATTTTTTATTTCTTGATTTTTGACTCGGCCTGTATTTTTGTGAGGGCTTCGAGATAGGTGATTGACCCATGATGTATAGAGGGTTCAGTTGATACACTGGATATTTTGACACTTTGGATATTGGACACCCAAATGTTTGACGCAAACATAGATGACAAAT
This sequence comes from Jatropha curcas, assembly GCF_041381405.1. Classification (NCBI taxonomy): domain Eukaryota; kingdom Viridiplantae; phylum Streptophyta; class Magnoliopsida; order Malpighiales; family Euphorbiaceae; genus Jatropha; species Jatropha curcas. Next base: position 19,799,316 of record NC_143158.1, on the reverse strand, counting down.
GTGGATGCCTAGATAATAGGGCTTTCATGATTTGCTTTTTACTTAACTTGTATTGATTCGAGATATGTAAAAGGGGAATCATTCTACCACTTTAATAGAAAAGGAATTTCAGTTTTATCCTTTATGAGATTGCTGCTTTTAAGCCTTTATTTTTACCTAAACCACCCTTGTAGGTTTTCGATTTAAAAGGCTGCCCTAACTTTTGCCTATTTTGGATTTTCGAATTAGCAGGCTGATACTGATTTTGCCTGTCCTTACAGGTTTTCAACTTAGCCATACTTATTTTTGCTTGAACCGCTGCGGGTTCAGCTCTTGATTTTTTGAATGATTTTTTTTCTTCTTTTTTTTTAGTTGGAACAGAAAATCTGGAATTTTCATGAAAAGGGGCAAAAATGTATTTTTATTATTATTGTGACCACAACCATAGGCTAGGCTACCTACATATCCTGTACTTTTGGAACATTTTTTCGAGAGTCAGGCCTCCATAGTTCTGTTTAACAGTGACATAAAGGAGTAATATTTCTGGTGCTCCTATCTAGAGCATTCACACAAAGTATCTGTTGAGTTAATCCAAGTTGCATGGATTAGTGAATTTGTTGCCATCGATATCTGATAGGATGACACCGCCTCTGGAGAGCATTTTCTTCAGTATGTAGGGGCATGCCCATTTTAGCCTAAATTTACGTCGGGGATCTTGTATAGGTGCTCTAATTTACTTGAGTACAAGACACACTTCTTCTAATTTCTGATCACGAATTCTTTTGTTAAAGTGTTTTGCTATTTTCTGTTGGTAGCTCTGGATCTGATTAAGAGCCTCTAGCCTCTTCTCATAAATAGCATTGAACTGATTCTGGTAATTCTGAGCCCATTCTGCTTCGAGCAAATGACTTTCTCGCATGACCCTGGCTGATCTAATCTGAACCTCAATAGGGAGGACTGCTTCCATCCCGTAGACTAGTGAATACGGTGTTGCCCCGGTTGGCGTTCTGATGGAGGTTCTGTATCCCCATAAAGCAAATGGCCAATGCTCATGCCAATTTTTGTGATTACTGATCATCTTCTTGAGGATGTTCTTAATGGAGTTATTAGCTACTTCAATTGCTCCATTGGTCTACGGCCTGTATGGTGAAGATCGATGATGCTGAATCTTGTACTTATTAGAGTGGAGACTTCCTTTTGGAAATGAGAACCATTGTCTAATATGAACTCAAAATGAATCCCATATCTATATATGATATTTGTGTGGACGAACTTAGCCATCTTTTTAGAGTTACAAAACATGATAGGAGGTAGCTTCTACCCATTTAGTGAAGTAGTCAATGGCTACCAAGATGTACTCATACTGGTTGGAAGACTTTGGGGAGATCCTGTCGATCACATCAATCCCCCATATTGCAAAGGGCTAGGATGTAGAGATAGGATGAAGAGCTATAGGGAGAATCTTTTGAAGCTTGGCATAAATCTGGCATTTATGACATCTCTGGACAAACTTGGCGTAGTCTGATCGCATGGTAAGCCAATAATAATCCTGATTAGTAATCTTATGGGCTAGAGCCATTCCATTCATCTAGAGGCCTTCTTCTCTAGCATGTACCCACACCATTATTTATTGAGCTTCTTCTTCTGTTACGCATCTAAGATGTGCCTGATTCCACGTTCTCTTGTATAGAATAACATCTTTGTAGAGGTAACCTTTTGATAACTCCCGAAGAGTCCTCTTATCAGATTTAGAAGCACCTTCAAGGTATTCTTCTTTTTCTAACCAGGTTTGAATGTCCTAAAAACATGGCTTGCCATTAGAGAGTTGGAGATTGCAGCAGTAAGCTGGCTATTGGTGAATTTGAATATTCAAGGGCTTGATGATCATGTCTGGGCTGGCATCAACCATCAAGGCAAGAGTACCCAATGCATCGACAAACTGATTGTTGGCCTGAGGTAAGTAAGGAAAGGATAGTTCATCAAACTGCAAGGCCAATTGATCGAGGCGCTGAAGGTAGGGAACCAAGCACTGCTCTTTGGTTCTCCATTTCTTCAAGGCTTGAGAGACTATCAGGATAGAGTCCCCATATAGTGTTAGGTGCTTAACTTGTAGGCTTAGTGCTACTTCTAGTCCGACAATGCAAGCTTCATACTCTGCTTCATTATTCCTGACCTGGAATGTCAACTTGATACTGAAAGGTAATTGTTCCCCTGCTGGAGTTACTATTACTACCATGTCACCGTAACCCTAGTAGTTAGCGGCCCCATCAAAATACATTTTCCATGCATCAGACTAGATATGGAGGATATCTTCATCTACAAATAAGATATCTACCGTTTCTGCATTTACTGGTAATGCTGCAAGGTGATCTGCTATCACATTGCCCTTGATTGCCTTCTTTGCAACAAACATCAGATCAAATGCTGTAAAGATGGTGGCCCATTTGGCCATTTTACTGTCTAGAACTGGCCTCTCCATAAGGAATTTCAAGGGGCACTTGTTAGCTATGACATGAGTGGTGTAGGAGCACATATATTACTGGAGCTTGGTGCATACACATGCTGCAGCTAGGCATAGTTGCTCGACCTTGCTGTACTCAGATAGTAAACAACATTCTCTTAGCGAGAATCTGGCGCTTCTTGTGCTAACATCGCCCCTATGGCTTCGCCAGTCGCTAAGAAATATAGGAGAAGTGGTTTCTAAAGTGTCAGAGGCTGAAGGACTGGAGGGTTGAGTAGGTATGCTTTAATTTGATCAAAGGCTTTCTAGCATTCATCGTCTTAAGTCTTAAGGGCGTCCTTTCTTAGTTTCTTGATGATCGGCCCACAGGTGTCTACTAACTGTGAAATAAAGCGACTGATGTATGCAGGCAGCCTAAGAAACCACGGATCTCCTTTTCTGTTTTAGGAGGTTGCATCTCTAAGATGGCTTTTGACTTTGCTGGATCAATCTCAATCCTTCTTTTGGAGACCATATAGCCCAAGAGGATACTAGACGGTGCTTCGAAAAGACATTTGGTCGGATTGAGCTTTAGGTTATATTTGAGGAGTTCGAAAAAGAACTGTTCAAGAGCAACTAAATGACTTTGCCCATCCTTGGTGTGGACAACCATGTCATCAACATACACCTCTATGTTTTTGTGCATCAGATCATGAAAGATAGTAGTGGCCATCCTTTGGTAGGTGGCACCAGCATTCTTCAAGCCAAAAGGCATCATTTTGTTGCAAAAAATTTACCGCATTCAGCGACAAATGAAGTCTTCGGTCTGTTGGATTAATTGGTATCTAATTATACCCTGCATACAATTCTGTTGCTGAAATCACATTGGGTCCTGCCATTCTGTCAACAAGCTGGTTGATGTGGGGCAGTGGAAAATCATCCTTAGGGCATGTCTTCTTCAATCTCGATAATCGACATAAATTTTGATCTTGCCATCTATCTTGGGGACCGACACTATGTTGGCCAACCATGTTGGATTATCTATTGCCTCGATGAAGTTATTTTCGAACAGCTTGGCCGTCTCTTCTTTGATTCTGAGAGAAATCTCTGGTTTCTATCTTCGGAGCTTCTGTTTCCCAAGTTTAATGTGATTATAAGTGGGGATTTGGTGGACCGCAATGTCGGGATCTATGTCGTTCATATCACTAGAGGTCCATGCAAAGCAATCTGAATACTGCTTAATGACTTCTGTCAACTCCTATTTACAATCACATTCATGCATAATAAATTTATGCTTTAGTTCATTTTTGTGCCAACATTTGTTTGCTGTTTTATTATTTTTGCTTCTTTTTTATTTTCTTTTTCTATTTTTCCAGCAATCTCATTCAAGTCGGAAAGAGGGTAATAAGAAAATTGAAAATTTTCATTAGTAATAAAAGTGTCATAGTCGGCATCTACATTAAGTTCAATAAAAAGATCTCCTAACTCTAAAAGAGAAGACAAGGAAGAATCAGAACTGGACTTAGACTCAGATTCAGTTTGTGACTCAGACTTAGGTTCAGGTTTGGCAAGGAGGGTGAACTGCTCTACACTCTCTTTCAAGTACCAACTCTAGAGGGGTGCTTGGGTTGGTTGAATGAGGCTTTTGGGGTTTGCTTCCACTTGATTAGTTATCATACACATGTCAAAAAGAGATGCTTTCATATTATCCTCCCAATCTGTTTGGAACTTGAAAAGAGGCTCACGATCTTCTATAGAGAGCCTGACATCCAAAAGAATTTCAAAACCAGGGATTAGGCTTTTAGTCAGGGGACAATGGCAAGGTTCTTAAAAGAAATAGTAGGGTTCAGATTCCCCCTCTTTGATAAAGAAAACATTCAGGGTTTTGAAGTATGGGCGCATTTGGATGTCCCTAGAATCACCTCTTTTCTTAGCCATCCATTTGGCATCTTCCAACTCCTCTTTGTCTTAGCCGATCGGCTTGAACCCAATACTGAATGGAGGCTCAACAACCTGTGTTCAGTAAAGGAGGCCATACCCTATTGGTTTTGGCCCAGTCCCATACTTGGAAAATAGCACATAGCCCTTATCATATTATAACTAGGGGGTTACTGTGCGGATCAAAGTCCAAGGGGAGTAATTCTTTACTAGGCTCTTCTTTTATGAACTGGACAGAGTTGAAGGAGAAGCCAGAGAAGGGATGCATAGTAAGCTCAGGCTGAATTTCCAAGAGTGGAGCCAACGACGGGATGTCAGATTTTTCCCACCAAGTCCCCTTTGATTGTAACCACTGCGCTCTCATGAGGGAACTTCTACTTCTAATGGAGAGAGGAAGCTATTGATTTAGTCTTGTGGATCCAGGGCATACCCAGGAGGAGGTTAAAGTAAGCAGGGACATCTACCACTTGGAATGGTATGGTCATAACTATGGGTCCGATTATGACTTTTAGGTCAACTACACCCAATAATTCCCTTCTGTTGTTGTCATATTCTCTCACTATCTGATTGAAGGGCACAAAATCTTTAGCAATCAAACCCAAGCAATTTGCAAAGTTGAGAGGGCAAACATTGAGGGTCAAACCATTATCCACCAAAACTATAGGCACTGTCTTACCCTTGGCTTGGACTGTTACAATATAGAGCATGATTGTGAGTCATATCGTCATTTGGGATTTCATGATCAGCAAAATGGATGGCCATGGCTAAGGGGTTTCTTGTAATGGATGCTACTAATGCTTCCAGGGTTATGTCTAGAGTGGTCTGGCATTGGTTCATAGCTTTGACCAGGGCCTGGTGGTGCATAAAAGATGACTGAATCAGACCCTAAATGAAGATGTTGGCCTTAGTCTTCTTCAGTTGCTCCAAAACAAGATTCCTTGGTTGAGGGCCAGCATTAGAGCTTGGGGCATCTTTGGCTAGGGTGGCAGGGTTGGGTAAAGTTTCAAGAGGAGGAGAGGGGTACTGTCTCCCACTCCAGGTGATTGCATTTATTTCCTCAAGTATGTCATTCAGGTCTATGACGCAGCATGAGTTGTCAAGAATGGGGTGCATGAGTGAGACTAGGTCAGTGTCTGGCTCTTGGTGTAACATATGGAAGCTGGCTTGATGATGAGGGAGGGAGTTGGTGTTTATATTGAGTGGGTCAAACTGGAAGGATTTGGCCATTATCCATAAGGTCTTGGATTTTATGGCGGAGGGTTTTGCGGTCATCTGTCTTCTGTCCTGCCCCTTGGTGAAAGGAATAGAAAGCATTCACATTGAAGTGCTTTGGGATAGGGTTTGGCATAGGTCTGGGCTCAAGTGGCTGCATTAGCTTGTCATCTATAGCCTTCTAGAAGATAAATGAGGGAGGGACCCCCAAGTCCATAAAGTTACGCTGGAAAGTTCTGGCAACAGGCCTTAGAGGAAGAGGAGGAGGAAGCTGCTTTTGATCGGTCAGATTGGCCACCTCATCGCCTTTCTGAGCAATGGGAGGAACTGCATGGTAGCTGCCTTGTTGGGGCTTTCTATATTTAGTGAAGGATTTCTTGTCGGATTTCTTCCCGGCTTGATGTTTTTACGGGATTCATTCCCGACTGGATGTCTTTGCGGGATTCCTTCCCGACTTGATGTTGATGCAGAATTCATTTCTGACTTGATTTCTTCGCGGGATTTCTTCCCGGCTTGATGTCTTTACGGGATTCATTCCCGACTTTGATGATGTTGAATCAACTTATTGACTCGAGCTCGTATGATAGTGATGACCCTAGGCGAATCTGACTTTGTTGTTGTAGTGGTTTTACCACTGGTTGACTGAAATATGACTTGTATTCATCACAAGGAGTTTTGAATACCCACATTGTGGTGGTAACTTGAGTGGCTTGAGTGTTGAAGAAGCTTTTTATGCTTTGAGTTTGTGGCTTCGCCATGTTTGAATTCTTGAGGTTAATTTGATCCCTTTCCTTGAACTTTATCTTCCTCTGAATTTGAAACTTATTTCCTCAATGGTTCTCCTCTCCATAAGGAATTTTGAGGAGACTCTTCCTTTTCCTTGTTTTGAGAAATGATCCTTGTTTATAAGGACACTTGTACTTGCGCCATGCTTGGCGCTTGATTTTCAAGGTGTTTGTTGTCATCCAATTGGTGGAAATGACTGCTTCTTTTAACTTGCTTTTTTTTTTTTTAAAATATGAGCAGCCGCTTGATCTTTGTCCTTATGGCTGAAATGATTTGTCATCTACCCTTGATGGGCTTGAATTTAACGGAGAGCTTGCAGTTGACCCGTTTTTGACTAGGGGTTCCTTTTGTCCCGTTTTTCCTTTTGCTTGCTTAGAAGCGGCCTCTCCATAAAGAATTTCGAGGCAACTTGATTCTGAGATGACTTGAGTAGTGTATGGATAGCATTGCGACTTCGTGCAGACCCAACCCAATAACTTCTTTATTCTGTCGCTTTTAAGCTCAAAATTCAGACACCTCTCTATCGGAGCATCTTCCATTCCTGGGTTTTCGGAGAAACCATTCTGGCCCTAACCCCTTCAATTGGCTTTGCCTCGGTATTGTTTGAAGTCTTGCGTACCTTTTGCTGGATCCTTTCCATGATTACCCTTCAAAACTTCCCCTTTGATGGTGCTTCTTAGGATGCCCCCAACTTTGATGATGCAGAGCAAATGAATGCATTTTTCTTTGCCAATTTTTATTATCTTTTTTTTTATCATCATTTTTTTTAATTTTTAATTTTTAATTTTTTGATTTTTTTTTTGCTTTCACAGGAAAGGATGATTGGAACGTAAACTGATCACTTTTTATTGATAAGACAAAATTTGTGTACAAAAGACACTTAGATTTACAAATGAAAACTTGAATGGAAATGAAAATGAAAAGAAAAAACTAGACCCTAAAAGATAGACTCTAGGTGGACTATGATGGACTAGGATTGGATTGACTGTAGTGACTTTGTTCTTCTCGATGCTTAAATCGATCAGACAGGTTGTTGTTGGTCTTGAACAATTCCTTTGTTCTTTTGGAGGTTTGATCTCAATCTTCTCAGACACAAACTTCATTCATTTCTAAGAAAAGTTCGAAAGGATCGAACGATTCTTGTTCAGCAATTTTTTTTTGCATTAATCCCATGGTTAGGCAAGGGATTGGTTGATGTTCAGCTTGCTCTTGGGGATGATGGACCGATTGTCAACCAGGTCTTGTAGACGGTTTTTCAGAGTCCAGCATGATTCGGTCTTATGCCCATGTCCTTGATGGTACTCACAGTATTCATTGGCTTTGAAATTCCGGGGCAGGGGGTTTGGTAATGGCCTTGCTTCTAAGGGCTTCAATAAATTTGCTTTCACTGCTTCTCGGAACACCAAAAGGACTGGCATGCCGAGATCAGTATATTGCCTCCTTGGCCGATTGTTTCCCAAATTCCCAACACGTAAAGGATTCGTGGGGATTATACTGGCTATTTCATTTATCTCACTGGACCCAGCATGATTCTGCTTCTTGTATGAGTCTTCTTTGAGTTGACCCAACTGGATTAAGTCTTCCACCTTAGTTGTAGTTGCAATGAGCGATTGGAACGTAGGCAAGTACTGTGTTTGAAGCTGTGACTGGTAGACAGGCAGTAAATTCTTGATTATTATGTCGACTTGTTCCTGTTTAGAGGGTCGGTTGATCATTTGAGCAGCTTTGGCTCTCCACCTCAAAAGGAACGAGGAGAAGGGCTCATTGTTCTTTTGTTTAGTGGTTTCCAGTTCCCTCCGGGTAACATCCACTCCGATATTATAATGGTACTGCGTGTTGAAAGCATTGCATATGTCCTCCCAATTCTTCATTTTGGAACGATCCAAGCTTACAAACCATCTTAATGCAGCACCAGTCAAAGATTGCTGAAATAACTGAGCAAGGAGCTCGTTGTTCAGGCCAAACGGGTTGAGGGTGTGAACCCCTCCCCCTAAACATCACTGGCATATGAATGCATGTGACTAAGGACAGAAATGCACGTGAATGTATGAGTCGCCACCTTGTTTAATTATTTCAGGGTAAACTAGGAAAAAACCCTATGTGACTCCAATTTTAATTAACCTAGTTGCTAGATTAATTATCCCAATGTTTAAGGCACAGTCTGCGAACCCGAGGTGGATCCCGAGACTATGTCATGCTGATAAACTAACCGATGAATGAATGCTTTGCAAGGTGAATGATGTAATTGGACCAAATGAAATGTTTAAGTGATTTCGACTTGCCACCCGGGGTGAAATCCCGAACGTGCCTACGTACTTCCGTTTGAATGGAAGATCAAAGTCAACGTAGTTCGATAGGCATTCTTTGAAGGGCTTTGAATGGGTATGCTTAATGCATGAGTGTGTATGCTTTGTGCATGAGTGTGTATGCTTTGTGCATGAGTGTGTATGCTTTGTGCATGAGTGTGTGTATGCTTTGTGCATTTTGTGTGTATGCTTTGTGCATGAGTGTTTAGGCATTTCGCCAAAGATTGATTGATTTTTAGGCATGTTGCCAAAAATGTTGATTTTAATGGCTTTTAGCCAAAATGATTTGATTTAGGCAATTGTTGCCAAAATGTGCGATTTAGGCGATTGTCGCCAAAATGGTTGATTTTAAGGCCTTTGGCCAAAATGTGTTGTTTTACGCAATTAGTTTGCCAAAAATGTGCGATTTAGGCGATTGTCGCCAAAATGGTTGATTTTAAGGCCTTTGGCCAAAATGTGTTGTTTTAGGCAATTAGTTTGCCAAAAATGTGCGATTTAGGCGATTGTCGCCAAAATGGTTGATTTTAAGGCCTTTGGCCAAAATGTGTTGTTTTAGGCAATTAGTTTGCCAAAAATGTGCGATTTAGGCTTTAATGCCACGATTATCAATTAATCGGGCATTCGAGCTTAATCACAATTTATTGTCGAAACGTGATCGATTAAGGCTTTTAGCCACAATTATTGATTAATTGGACTTATGCCAGATTTATTCGAAATAAGGCAATTGAACCGTAGTTATTAATTAACTAGGCTCTTTTAGCCAATATTGTCGGATTTAAACTTTAATACCACGATTATTGATTAACCGGGCATTTAAGCTTAATCAAATTAATTAAGGCAGTTTATTTACCAAAAATAATGACGTGGATGCATTTATGCAATTGTAGAATTATTAAGAGTAGAAGAGAAATATGCATGAAGTGCTAAAATTAAATAGGCAGAGTTTTGTTTACATACCTGATTTAATCGACGACCGCTTCTTAACTCCAGATTAAGCTCCTCGCTTAGGAAATATTAATTAATTTTAATTTGTTTAATTTTAATGTCCAAATATCACAATAAAAATGTAATAAAAATTAAATTAAATGCAAAAAGCGGTAAAGAAAATGCAAGGAGCGTGAGAGGGAGAAGGATTCGTCCGTCAACACAGACAGGGGTGTCAAAAATAGGCTGAAAATGGTCTATTTATAGGCCATTTTCGGGTCCAGGGCGGCAGGTGCCGCCTGGGAGGGCGGCAGGTGCCGCCCAGTCTGTGGGGCGGCAGGTGCCGCCCATGCTGGGCGGCTGCTGCCGCCCAGGCGGTGGGGCGGCAGCTGCTGCCGTGTCCGGCGGCCGGAGCCGCCGTGTCCGGCGGCCGGCACCGCCGTAGCTGGTGGTGGCCACCATGTCTCGCTCCGGGAGCTTTTTTGGGAGTTTCCGACCTCCAAAAATCATTCCGGGACCGGTTCTGCGATCCTCGTGAAATTCCGGACGTTTCAAGTACCATATTGACATATTTTCGGTGAACTTTCAAAATGGCCTTCGGTCCGGCCGGACTGTTTGCAGTCCGGCATTGACACTGTAGAAAAGTCAAAGTGACTGTAGAAAAGTCAAATTTACTGTAGCAAGGTCAAAATTTGAGTATTCACAGTTGCCCCCCACTGGCTATCATAAAAATGATTTATGAGAGCCAGTGGCCGTCTGAAGGAGCAAATTTTGAAGGCGAAACTCGGACCTTGGGCCAAATTGGGATTATGGGGCCTTGGGCTGAGTTGTGAATTTTCGGACCCTAGGCCGAGTTTTGAATTTCGGGCCTTAGGCCGAATTGTGAATTTTCAGGCCTCTGCGGCCGAATGTGATTTTTCGGGCCTCTGTGGCCTGAATGTGATTTTTCGGGCCTCTGTGGCCTGAATTGTGATTTTTCGGGCCTCTGTGGCCTGAATGTGATTTTTCGGGCCTCTGGGGCCTGAATGTGATTTTTCGGGCCTCTGGGGCCTGAATTGTGATTTTTCGGGCCTCTGGGGCCTGATTGTGATTTTTCGGGCCTCTGTGGCCTGAATTGTGATTTTTCGGGCCTCTGTGGCCTGAATTGTGATTTTTCGGGCCTCTGTGGCCTGAATTGTGATTTTTCGGGCCTCTGTGGCCTGAATTGTGATTTTTCGGGCCTCTGGGGCCTGAATGTGATTTTTCGGGCCTCTGGGGCTTGAATGTGATTTTCGGGCCTCTGGGGCCTGAATGTGATTTTTCGGGCCTCTGGGGCCTGAATGTGATTTTTCGGGCCTCTGTGGCCTGAATTGTGATTTTTCGGGCCTCTGTGGCCTGAATTGTGATTTTTAGGGCCTCTGGGGCCTGAATGTGATTTTTCGGGCCTCTGGGGCCTGAATGTGATTTTTCGGGCCTCTGTGGCCTGAATTGTGATTTTTCGGTCCTCTGGGGCCTGAATGTGATTTTCGGGCCTCTGGGGCCTGAATGTGATTTTTCGGGCCTCTGTGGCCTGAATTGTGATTTTTCGGTCCTCTGGGGCCTGAATTGTGATTTTTCGGGCCTCTGTGGCCTGAATTGTGATTTTTCGGGCCTCTGGGGCCTGAATGTGATTTTTCGGACCTCTGGGCCTGAATGTGATTTTTCGGGCCTCTGTGGCCTGAATTGTGATTTTTCGGGCCTCTGTGGCCTGAATTGTGATTTTTCGGGCCTCTGTGGCCTGAATGTGATTTTTCGGGCCTCTGGGGCCTGAATGTGATTTTTCGGGCCTCTGGGGCTTGAATGTGATTTTCGGGCCTCTGGGGCCTGAATGTGATTTTTCGGGCCTCTGGGGCCTGAATGTGATTTTTCGGGCCTCTGTGGCCTGAATTGTGATTTTTCGGGCCTCTGTGGCCTGAATTGTGATTTTTAGGGCCTCTGGGGCCTGAATGTGATTTTTCGGGCCTCTGGGGCCTGAATGTGATTTTTCGGGCCTCTGTGGCCTGAATTGTGATTTTTCGGTCCTCTGGGGCCTGAATGTGATTTTCGGGCCTCTGGGGCCTGAATGTGATTTTTTCGGGCCTCTGTGGCCTGAATTGTGATTTTTCGGTCCTCTGGGGCCTGAATTGTGATTTTTCGGGCCTCTGTGGCCTGAATTGTGATTTTTCGGGCCTCTGGGGCCTGAATGTGATTTTTCGGACCTCTGGGCCTGAATGTGATTTTTCGGGCCTCTGTGGCCTGAATTGTGATTTTTCGGGCCTCTGTGGCCTGAATTGTGATTTTTCGGGCCTCTGTGGCCTGAATTGTGATTTTTCGGGCCTCTGGGGCCTGAATGTGATTTTTCGGGCCTCTGGGGCCTGAATGTGATTTTTCGGGCCTCTGTGGCCTGAATTGTGATTTTTCGGGCCTCTGTGGCCTGAATTGTGATTTTTCGGGCCTCTGGGGCCTGAATGTGATTTTTCGGGCCTCTGGGGCCTGAATGTGATTTTTCGGGCCTCTGTGGCCTGAATTGTGATTTTTCGGTCCTCTGGGGCCTGAATGTGATTTTCGGGCCTCTGGGGCCTGAATGTGATTTTTCGGGCCTCTGTGGCCTGAATTGTGATTTTTCGGTCCTCTGGGGCCTGAATGTGATTTTCGGGCCTCTGGGGCCTGAATGTGATTTTTATTTTTGTTTTTTTTTGTGGGGGCGTTGCCGCCATTATTCGGTGGCAATTTGGCGGCTGCTGCCGCCTTCGTTCGGCGGCTGCTGCCGCCTTCATTCGGCGCATTTTTCTATAAAAACTTGTTTTGTTGGTTGCTTCTTGACTCATTCCTTCTTTTCTCTCTTCTCCTTTTGTTCTTGTTGCTTTTAAAGAATGAATCCTTCTTTCAATCACAGCATGCTGTGAACCCCTTCCCCAAATGTCATAGGCATGTGATGCATATGATGAATGAGAAGAAATGCACGTGATGTGTGTGAGTCGCCACCTTGTTTAATTATTTTAGGGTAAACTAGGAAAAAACCCTATGTGACTCCAATTTTAATTAACCTAGTTGCTAGATTAATTATCCCAATGTTTAAGGCACAATCTACGAACCCGAGATGGATCCCGAGACTATGTCATGCCGATAAACTAACCGATGAATGAATGCTTTGCAAGGTAAATGATGGATTAATGAAATGTTTGAGTGATTTTGACTTGCCACCCGGGGTGAAATCCCGAACGTGCCTACGTACTTCCGTTTGAATGGAAGATCAAAGTCAACGTAGTTCGATAGGCCTTCTTTGAAGGGCTTTGAATGGGTATGCTTTATGCATGAGTGTGTATGCTTTGTGCATGATTTTGTGTATGCTTCGTGCATGTTTGTGTATGCTTTGTGCATGAGTGTGTGTATGCTTTGTGCATAAGTGTGTATGCTTTATGCATGATTGTGTATGCTTTGTGCATGATTTTTGTTTAGGCATTTTGCCAAAAATGTTGATTTTGAGGCATTTGTGCCAAAATGGTTCATTTAAACGATTTGTCGCTCAAAAGATTGATTTTAAGGCATTTTGCCAAAAATGTCGATTTTACGCGATTTGTCGCTAAAATAGTTGATTTTAAGGCATTTTGCTAAAAGATTGATTTTACGTGATTGTCGCCAAAATAGTTGATTTTAAGGCCTTTGGCCAAAAGGTGTTGTTTTAGGCAATTAGTTTGCCAAAATGTGCGATTTAGGCTTTAATGCCACGATTATCAATTAATCGGGCGTTCGAGCTTAATCACAATTTATTGTCGAAACGTGATTGATTAAGGCTTTTAGCCACAATTATTGATTAATTGGACTTAAGCCGGATTTGTTCGAAATAAGGCAATTGAACCGTAGTTATTAATTAACTAGGCTCTTTTAGCCAATATTGTCGGATTTAAACTTTAATACCACGATTATTGATTAACCGGGCATTTAAGCTTAATCAAATTAATTAAGGCAGTTTATTTACCAAAAATAATGACGTGGATGCATTTATGCAATTGTAGAATTATTAAGAGTAGAAGAGAAATATGCATGAAGTGCTAAAATTAAATAGGCAGAGTTTTGTTTA
>NC_143158.1:19755045-19785601 GCF_041381405.1 Jatropha curcas | reverse complement strand
GGGACCTGTTCCGCGATCCTCGCGATATTCCGGACGTTTTAAGTACCATATTGACATATTTTCGGTGAATTTCTGAAATAGCCTCCGGTCCGGCGGACTGTTTGCAGTCCGGGAAAACAGGCTTTCTGAGCCTCAAAATTTGGGTATTCACAGGTAGCTGATATGAGAGAGAATGACTCTTTGTCCAACTGTGCATGACTGAAAAACAGAAGAGTGCTTTGTGTTCCTTTTTTTTTTTTAATGCTTATGGTATGTCGTGAATGCGCACAACAAAACGTCATAATTTATTTTAATGAGATGATTCATACCATTGGGTGCATATAGTCCTAAAGGATAGGTTCTATAGGCTATGACACAAATAGAGAATCGACTTATTAAGGGACCCTTGAACCTTGAGCATGGATATACCTAACCACATGTGAAACAAAGAGTTTCGCGTGGGTCCAACGGTACGCATGCTCATGTGCCACCCCCAAAAGGATTAGGGATGGTTTGCGGTAATGTGAATACTCAAATTTTGAGGCTTCTAATGTTGCTGGTGGCATGTGAAACTCTTTAAATGGAGGAAAGCACGCCTGCTACAGTGCCGTGCCAATTAATTTGACTTTGCTAAAAAGCCAGTTTTCCCGGCCGCGGTGATGGCGGCCGCTATCACCGGCGGCGGCAGCCGCCGGCGACAGCGGCTGCAGTCGCCTGTGAATACTCATTTTTTTGAGGCTCAAAGAGCCTGTTTTCCGAGACTGCAAACAGTCCGGCCGGAGCGAAGGCCATTTTGGAAGTTCACCGGAAGTGTGCCAATATGGTACTTGAAATGTCCGAAAAATTATGAGGATCACGGAACTGGTCTCGGAATATTTTTTGGAGGTCCGGAACTCCCGGAAAAGCCTCCGGAACGAAAAAAAAAAGAGAAAAAGGGGAAAAGGCACATGTGCCCGCCCGCGGGGGTGGGCATACCCGCCCAGGCCAGGCGGGCACGCCCGCCCAAGCCTGGCGGGCATGCTCGCCCGGCATGGGCGGGCACGCCCGCCCAAGCCAGGCGGGCATGCCCGCCCAGCATGGGCGGGCACGCCCGCCCTCGAAGGAGGGCAGGGGCGCCCGGGATCACGTTTTTTCCTATAAAAAATGGCTCTGGGGCTCCGTTTTGAGACACTCAGTCTGTGTTGACGGACGCTCCTTCTCCCTACGCTCCTTGCGATTCTTTATTGCTTTCTTGCATTTTTTAATTTTAATTTTATTGCTTTCTTGTGGTGATACTTGGTCACTAAATTAAAATTAATTAAAATTCCCTTAACGAGGAGCTTAACCTGGAGTTAAGAAGTGGCCGTCGATTAAATCAGGTACATGAACTAAACTCTGCCTATTTAATTTAGCACTTCATGCATGTTTCTCTTCTACTCCTCCTAATTCTACATCTGCATAAATGCATTCACTTCATCTTTAGGCTAGTAAATTGCCTCAATTAAATAAATTTAGGCTAAATGCCCAGTTAATTAATAATCGTGGTATTTAAACCTAAATCCGACAATATTGGCTAAAAAGCCTAATTAATCAATAACTATGGCGAAATTGCCTTTATTTCGAACAAAGTCCGGCCTAAGTCCAATTAATCAATAATTGTGGCGAAATAGCCTTAATTAAACATGTTTTCTTGGCAATAAATTGCCTACATTGCAAATCAATTAATCACTTTTGGCAAATAAATTGCCTATAAGTAGATTAACCATTTTCTTAGCGACAAATCGCTTAAATCAATATTTTGGCTTCAAAGCCTTCAAACAATTGCTTTTGGCCAAAAGCCTTAAATCAATCATTTTGGCGACAAACGCCCAATCAATCAATTTTCAGGCAATAAATTGCCTAAATCAACTCTTTTTGGCTAAAAGCCTTAAAATCAATCATTTTGGCGACAATCGCCTAAAGTCAATCATTTTGGCAACCGAATTGCCTAAATCAATCTTTTTGGCTAAAAGCCATTAAAATCAACATTTTTGGCATCAAATGCCTAAAAATCAATCAATTCTTTGGCAAAATGCCTAAACAAAAATGCACAAAGCATACACACACTCATGCATTAAGCATACCCATTCAAAGCCCTTCAAAGAAGGCCTATCGAACTACGTTGACTTTGATCTTCCATTCAAACGGAAGTACATAGGCACGTTTGGGATTTAACCCCGAGCGGCAAGTCGCAATCACTTAAAATTGGTTCAAATTACATTAATCACTTTGCAAAGCATTCATTCATGGTTAGTTTTGTCAGCATGACATAGTCTCGAGATCCATCTCGGGTTTGCACACCATGCCTTAAACATTGGGTTAATTAATCTAATAATTAGGTTAATTAAAATTGGAGTCACTTAGGGTTTTTTCCTAGTTTACCCTAAAATAATTAAACAAGGTGGCGACTCATACATTCACGTGCATTTCTACCCTTAGTCACATGCATTCATATTCCATGACATTTTGGGGAGGGGTTCACAGTTTGGCGACTTCACTGGGGAGTTATGCAATCTTTTTGCATAAGAGGACTACGAATGCTGTGTAAACTAACCGGCCCTTCTTTAGGGTATTATTTTACTATGCTTTGTTTTGCAGGGTACCCCAACAAAAAAAAATTTAAGTATTCTTTCTTTAAGAATGCTTAATAAGGAAAATTTGGACCTAATTGAACTTTGCTTTAAGTCATTTAAATTTGTTTATTTATTTGCACGATTGAGAATCTTTTTCTCCATTGCATAAAAAATGAATTTCAAATGAATTTCTTCTCTCTCTGTTCAAACTTCTGAGTCTGGATAGCAAGTAGCGCTGATCGGCAGGTCTCTTTGATTATGTCGACGGACAGCCAAAGCGTCCTCCCTGTTACCGCAAACCATCCCTAATCCTTTTGGGGGTGGCCCATGAGTATGCGTACCGTTGGACCCACGCGAAACTCCTTGTTTCACATGTGGTTAGGTATATCCATACTCAAGGTTCAAGGGTCCCTTAATAAGCCAATTCTCTATTTGTGTCATAGCCTATAGAACCTATCCTTTAGGACTGTATGCACCCAATGATGTGAATCATACCATAAATGAATTATGTTGTGATGTTGTGCGCATTCACGCATTCATCCCATACTTCACAAAAAAAAACATTCCATTTCAAAGCTAAAAAATCACATTTTGGTCCCTGAGATCTGAAAAATTACATTTTGGTCCCTGAGACCTGGAAAATTCACATTTTGGCCCCTAAGGCCCAAAAATTCTCAATTTGGCCCCAGAGGCCCAAGAATACCCATTTTGGCCCCAGAGGCCCCGAAAATTCCCATTTTGGCCCCTTAGGCCCAAAAGTTCACATTTTGGCCCCAAAGGCCCAAAAGTTCACATCTTGGCCCCAAAGGCCCAAAAATTTCCAATTTGGCCCCAAAGGCCCAAAAATTTCCAATTTGGCCCCAAAGGCCCAAAAGTTCCCAATTTGGCCACAAAGGCCCAAGAATTCCCAATACGGCCCCAAAGGTCCCGAAAATTCACATCTTGGCCCCTAAGGCCCTAAAGTTCCTATTTTGGCCCCTAAGGCCCTAAAATTCACATTTTGGCCCTTAAGGCCCAGAAGTTCACATTCTTGGCCACAGAGGCCCAAAAATTCCCAATTTGGCCTAAGGCCCAAAAATTCACATTTTGGCCCCTAAGGCCCAAATTTTTTTTTTTTTTGAGAACTTAGGGCCTTTCGAAAAGTCGAGGTGTCCAGCCCTAAACACTCCACCTTACATATCACACCCCATTGGGTCCTATCCTAGGTGTCCTGGCATACCAACACTACCCTACCTCACACTATCTCACATACCATATGGAAACACCTTATATAGGATAGTCTAATCATTTTGACTATGTCCTTTCACAGGTACCCGTCCAAAGACCACCTGTACCCGAAATACTAACTGAGCTCTTACCCACAAGTCCAACAACCCCAACTGCACCAATGGCATCACTGTCTGACATTCAAAGCCTTATGGAACAACTGCAGGCCAGGATGGAGGCCAGAATGAATGAGGCCTTAGCTGCACAGAGGACTGCCCTGATAGCTGAACTAGGTAATGGCAATGGAAATGGGGCTTCAACTGGGGGAAGTGGACCTACTACTTCCAATCAGGGACCTGCTACTGAGCCGACAAACCCTGCCCTTAACCTTGATGACATGCCCTCCAGAACTGCTTCTGAGCTGGAAGCTCAGAAAATGAGAGAAAAATTGGAACTCTTGGAAAGGTCAATCATTGCCCTTAAAACACACAAGGAAGTGGTGGACATGGACTCCTTGTCCTTGTTCCCCGAAGCAAGACTGCCAACAAAATTCAAGATGCCTAACATGGACAAGTTTGACGGAACCACTTGTCCCAAAACACACCTGAAAGTGTATGTGGGTGCCCTCAACCCGTTTGGCCTGAACAGCGAGCTCCTTACTCAGTTGTTTCAGCAATCTTTGACTGGTGCTGCATTAAGATGGTTTGTAAGCTTGGATCGCTCCAAAATGAAGAATTGGGAGGACATATGCAATGCTTTCAATGCGCAGTACCATTATAATATCGAAGTGGATGTTACCCGGAGGGAGCTAGAAACCACTAAACAAAAGAACAATGAGTCTTTCTCCTCGTTCCTTTTGAGGTGGAGAGCCAAAGCTGCTCAAATGATCAACCGACCCTCTGAACAGGAACAAGTTGACATAATAATCAAGAATTTACTGCCTGTCTACTGGTCACAGCTTCAAACACAGTACTTGCCTACGTTCCAATCGCTCACTGCGATTGCAACTAAGGTGGAAGACTTAATCCAGTTGGGTCAACTCAAAGAAGACTCGTACAAGAAGCAGAACCATGCTGGACTTTGAAAAACCGTCTACAAGACCTGGTTGACAATGGGTCCATCATCCCCAAGAACAAGCTGAACATC
This sequence comes from Jatropha curcas, assembly GCF_041381405.1. NCBI lineage: Eukaryota > Viridiplantae > Streptophyta > Magnoliopsida > Malpighiales > Euphorbiaceae > Jatropha > Jatropha curcas. The sequence goes on along the minus strand of NC_143158.1, from coordinate 19,780,679 downwards.
AACCAATCCCTTGCCTAACCATGGGATTAATGAAAAAAAAATTTGCTGAACAAGAATCGTTCGATCCTTTCGAACTTTTCTTAGAAATGAATGAAGTTTGTGTCTGAGAAGGTTGAGATCAAGCCTCCAAAAAGAACAAAGGAATTGTTCAAGACCAACAACAACCTGTCTGATCGATTTAAGCATCGAGAGGAACAAAGTCACTACAGTCAATCCAATCCTAGTCCATCACAGTCCGCCTAGAGTCTATCCTTTAGGGTCTAGCTTTTCTTTTCATTTTCATTTCCATTCAAGTTTTTTTTTTTTTTCTTTTTTCATTCAATTCAAATTTGTAAATCTAAGTGTCTTTTGTACACAAATTTTGTCTTATCAATAAAAAGGGATCAGTTTACGTTCCAATAATGTTTATACTCTTTCCCTATCCTTTCCTGTGAAAGCACAAAAAAAAAAAAAAATCGAAAAAGATAATAAGAAATTGAAAAAATAAAAAAATGATGACAAAAAAAAAAGATAGTAAAAATTGGCAAAGAAAAATGCATTCATCCTTTCATTTGCTCTGCATCAATCAAAGCTGGGGGCATCCTAAGAAGCACCATCAAAGGGGAAGTTTTGAAGGGTAATCATGGAAAGGATCCAGCAAAGGGTGCACAAGACTTCAAACAGTACCGAGGCAAAGCCGATTGAAGGGGTTAAGGCCAGAATGGTTTCTCTGAAAACCCAGGAATGGAAGATGCTCCGACAGAGAGGTGTCTGAATTTTGAGCTTAAAAGCGACAAAATAAAGAAGTTATGTTTAGAATTGGGTTGGGTCTGCACGAAGTTGCCATGCTATCCATACACTACTCAAGTCATCTCAGAATCAAGTTGCCTCGAAATTCTTTATGGAGAGGCTGCTTCTAAACAAAGTAAAAGAAAAAAAATGGGTCAGAAGGAACTTCTGCATAAAAGAAAGAAATCAAGGACAAAGCTACAGGAAACCAAGCTCTCCGTTAAATTCAAGCCCATCAAGGGTAAATGACAAATCATTTCAGCCATAAGGACAAAGACCAAGCGGCTGCTCATATTTAAAAAAAAAAAAGAGAGCAAGTTAAAAGAAGCAGTCATTTCCACAAATTGGATGACAACAAACACCTTGAAAAATCAAGCGCCAAGCATGGCACAAGTACAAGTGTCCTTATAAACAAGGACCATTTCTCAAAACAAGGAAAAGGAAGAGTCTCCTCAAAATTCCTTATGGAGAGGAGAACCATTGAGAAAATAAGTTTCAAATTCAGAGGAAGATAAAGTTCAAGAAAAGGAATCAAATTAACCTCAAGAATTCAAACATGGCGAAGCCACAAACTCAAAGCATAAAAGCTTCTTCAACACTCAAGCCACTCAAGTTACCACCACAATGTGGGTATTCAAAACTCTTTGTGATGAATACAAGTCATACTTGAGTCAACCAGTGGTAAAACCACTACAACAACAAAGTCAGATTCGCCTAAAGCTCGAGTCAATAAGTTGATTCAACATCATCAAAGTCGGGAAGGAATCCCGCGAAGAAATCAAGGCAGCAATGAATTCTGCAAAGACATCCAACCGGGAAGGAATCCCGCAAAGACATCCAACCGGGAAGGAATCCCGCAAAGACATCAAGCCGGGAAGGAATCCTGCGAAGAAATCAAAACAGAAATGAATTCTGCATCAAACCGGGAAGGAATCCCGTAAAGACATCAAGCCGGGAAGGAATCCCGCGAAGAAATCAAGTCAGAAATAAATTCTGCATCAACATCAAGTCGGGAAGGAATCCCGCAAAGACATCCAGTCGGGAAGGAATCCCGCAAAGACATCAAGCCGGGAAGGAATCCCGCGAAGAAATCAAGTCAGAAATGAATTCTGCATCAACATCGAGTCGGGAATGAATCCCGCAAAGACATCAAGCCGGGAAGGAATCCCGCGAAGAAATCAAGTCAGAAATGAATTCTGCATCAACATCGAGTCGGGAATGAATCCCGCAAAGACATCAAGTCGGGAAGGAATCCCGCGAAGAAATCAAGTCAGAAATGAATTCTGCATCAACATCGAGCCAGGAAGAAATCCCGCGAAAAAAATCAAGCCGGGAAGAAATCCCGCGAAAAAATCAAATCGGGAAGGAATCCCGAAGAAATCAAGTCGGAAATGAATTCCACAATCAGCATTAAGTCGGAATTGAATTTTGCCTCAACAGCAAGTTGGAAATAAATTCCGCACCAAGACGGAAAGGAATTCCGCACTAACATCAAGTCGGAGATGAATTCCGCACCAGCCGAGCACGAAGTTCGCATCCCAGAAGGAACTACGAAAGACCTGATTCTCCCCATCCCCCGAAGAGTTCTTGGAGATACGTAGGCAGCCACAAAGGCGCGGTCACAAACATAAGTCTGCATCATAAAAAGCATTTTCTCTTTGCCAATATAAAATAAAATATATAATAAAAATAGTAAAAAAAAAAGAGAAGAAAAGGAAAATAAAAGCTGGAGTTGAAAACCCGAAAGGGCGGCTTCAGGCAAGAATTGAGCCCGCTAGGCTGAAAACCCGAAAGGGCGGTCTAGGCAAAAGTTAGGGCAAAGAGCCTGCTAGAGTCGAAAACCCGAAAGGGCGGCTACTAGGCAAAAGTTAAGGCAAAAAGAAAAAAAGTGCTTTCAAAGGTCTTCTCGGGAGTATATAAATCATTTTTTCCAGGAATCACTGAGTTCCTTCGAGTCAAAATTCACTACAAGGAAAATGTGAGTCTCTAAATCGAGTCTCCAATGAGTCTCTAAAATCAAGTCTCCATCACCAGTGGTCATTCCACAACGAGTCACAAAAATCGAGTCATTCTCAAAAGTTCGTTTTGAAAGCGTCACTCTTTGAGTCATTCCTCGAAAAAAGAGAGAGAGGAAAATGTCAATTCAATCCCCGGGGTTTCCAAAACAACCCTAAAAAATGTCAAGCATAATCGTTGAGAGGTAATTCTTTAATACCTCATCTCCACTCGGACCATCATTTCTTCTATTCTTTCAGACGAGCGATGTCATCCACATTGTCCGTTTCCTCGAGTCATATAAGTGACTTTGTTCTCTTTGATTCCTCAATCGATTGGACAAGTACAACACCAATGTTTTGAAGTATTCCATGGGCAGCACCATTCTGGGGGCAAGAAGTGATAAGAACCTTCACCATTCTCCCATCACAGAAGTAATCACGGAATTTTTAGTCTTTCATTAAGAAGAAATTCTATTTCAGCTAATAAGGGCATCAACTCTCTCAAGCAGGGGGCAAAATCCTCCAAGTCGGATTCAGGGGCAAGTGTTAAAAAAAACATACACAACCCAGGGTGGAACCCAACCATCGTCAATCTCTTTTACACAAACCCAGGGTAGGACCCGGTTAATGGTTAACCTTTTTTTTTTCTACATAAAACCTAGGGTGAAACCCTAACTAATAGCCAACCTTTCCTTTTCATCCAAAACCAAGCCATTTGATCATTTCGACTTTAGGTGGACCCTTGGTTCTCAAAGGAAAAAAAACAAAAATAAAACAAATCTCTTTTCAAGCCCTCATTAAGAGGCAAAACATCTTTTCAAGCCCTCATTAAGAGGCAAAACATCTTTTTAAGCCCTCATTAAGAGGCAAAATCTCTTTTCAAGCCCTCATTAAGAGGCAAAACATCTTTTCAAGCCCTCATTAAGAGGCAAAACATCTTTTCAAGTCCTCTAAGAGGCAAAACATCTTTTTAAGCCCTCATTAAGAGGCAAAATCTCTTTTCAAGCCCTCATTAAGAGGCAAAATCTCTTTTCAAGCCCTCATTAAGAGGCAAAACATCTTTTTAAGCCCTCATTAAGAGGCAAAATCTCTTTCCAAGTCCTCTAAGAGGCAAAATCTCTTTTCAAGCCCTCTTTAAGGGGAAAACCTCTTTTTCAAGTCCTCTAAGAGGCAAAATTTCTTTTTAAGTCCTCAAAGAGGCAAAGACATCTTTAAGTAACAAACATAAATCCATGCATTTGATCATTTCATTTCATAGAAAAAAAGCAACGGCAGGGTTTCCTCCTCTGCCCATCCTCAAAATTTGCTCCTTCAGACAGCCACTGGCTTTCATAAATCATTTTTATGATAGCCAGTGGGGGGCAACTGTGAATACTCAAATTTTGAGGCTTCTAATGTTGCTGGTGGCATGTGAAACTCTTTAAATGGAGGAAAGCACACCTGCTACAGTGCCGTGCCAATTAATTTGACTTTGCTAAAAAGCCAGTTTTCCCGGCCGCGGTGATGGCGGCCGCCCCTAAGGGCACCCACATACATTTTTAGATGCATTTTGGGACAAGTGGTTCCATCAAACTTGTCCATGTTGGGCATTTTGAACTTCGTGGGCAGTCTTGCTTCTGGGAACAAGGACAAGGAGTCCATGTCCACCACTTCCTTGTGTGTCTTAAGGGCAGTAATAGACCTTTCCAGGAGTTCTAGTTTCTCTCTCATTTTCTGAGCTTCCAGCTCAGAAGCAGTTCTGGAGGGCATGTCATCCAGGTTAAGGTCAGGGTTTGTTGGTTCAGCAATAGGACCCTGATTAGAGGTAGTAGGTGCACTTCCCCCGGCGGAAGCCCCATTTCCATTACCACCGCCTAGTTCAGCTATTAGGGCAGTCCTCTGGGCAGCCAATGCCTCATTCATTCTAGCCTCCATTCTGGCTTCCAGTTGTTCGATGAGGTTTTGGATGTCAGTGAGTGATGCCATTGGTGCAGTCGGGGTTGTTGGACTTGTGGATGAGAGCTCAGTTGGTGTTTCGGGTACAGGTGGTCTTTGGAGGGGTACCTGTGAAAGGACATAGTCAAAACGATTAGACTATCCTATATAAGGTGTTTTCATAGGGTATATGAGATAGTGTAAGGTAGGGTAGTGTATGGGTAAGGTATTTGGACTTGACCCTGTGAGATGGGATGGTTTGACCCTGTGTGGTGGGGTAATATTGGTGTGCTAGGGCGCCTAGGGTAGGACCCAATGGGATGTGATATGTAAGGTAGAGTGCTTAGGACTGGACACCTCGACTTTTCGAAAGGCCCTAAGTTCTCAAGAAAAAAAAAAATTTTGGGCCTTAGGGGCCAAAATGTGAATTTTTGGGCCTTAGGCCAAATTGGAAATTTTTGGGCCTCTGTGGCCAAGAATGTGAACTTTTGGGCCTTAGTTGCCAAATTGTGAACTTCTGGGCCTTAGGGGCCAAATTGAGAATTTTTGGACCTCTGTGGCCAAATTGAAAATTTTTGGGCCCTTGGGGCCAAATTGGGAATTTTTGGGCCTCTGTGGCCAAGAATGTCAACTTTTGGGCCTTAGTGGCCAAATTGTGAACTTCTGGGCCTTAGGGGCCAAATTGAGAATTTTTGGGCCTCTGTGGCCAAATTGAAAATTTTTGGGCCTCTGTGGCCAAATTGGAAATTTTTGGGCCTCTGGAGCCAAAATGAGTATTTTTGGGCCTCTGTGGCCAAATTGGAAATTTTTGGGCCTTAAGGGCCAAAATGTTAATTTTCCAGGTCTCAGGGACCAAAATGTAATTTTTCAGGTCTGAGGGACCAAAATGTGATTTTCCAGCTTTGAAATGGAATGCTTTTTTTTTTGTTTTAAATTCTCTTTTTTATCATTTTCCAGACCCTTTTTTTTTGTGAAGTATGGGATGAATGCGTGAATGCGCACAACATCACAACATAATTCATTTTAATGGAATGATTCAGCATCATTGGGTGCATACAGCCCTAAAGGATATGTTCTATAGGCTATGACACAAATAGAGGATTGGCTTATTAAGGGACCCTTGAACCTTGAGCATGGATATACCTAACCACATGTGAAACAAGGAGTTTCGCGCTGGTCTGATAGTACGCATACTCATGGGCCACCCCCAAAAGGATTAGGGATGGTTTGCGGTAACAGGGAGGACGCTTTGGCTGTCCGTCGACATAATCAAAGAGACCTGCCGATCAGCGCTACTTGCTATCCAGACTCAGAAGTTTGAACAGAGAGAGAAGAAATTCATTTGAAATTCATTTTTTATGCAATGGAGAAAAAGATTCTCAATCGTGCAAATAAATCAACAAATTTAAATGATTTAAAGTAAATTTCAATTAGGTCCAAACTTTCCTTATTAAGCATTCTTAAAGAAAGAATACTTAATCCTTGCTAGGGTACCCTGCAGAACAAAGCATAGTAAAATAATACCCTAAAGAAGGGCAGGTTAGTTTACACAACAATCGTAGTCCTCTTCATGTAAAACGATTACATAATTCCCCAGTGAAGTCGCCAAACTGTGAACCCCTACCCCAAAATATCGAGGCATATGAATGCATGTGACTAAGGGCAGAAATGCACGTGAATGTATGAGTCGCCACCTTGTTTAATTATTTTAAGGTAAACTAGGAAAAAACCCTAAGTGACTCCAATTTTAATTAACCTAATTACTAGATTAATTATCCGAATATTAAGGCATGGTCTACAAACCCGAGGTGGATCCCGAGACTATGTCATGCTGATGAACTAACCTATGGATGAATGCTTTGCAGGGTGATTAATGTAATTGGACCAATGAAATGTTTAAGTGATTTCGACTTGCCGCTCGGGGTTAAATCCCAAACGTGCCTACGTACTTCCATTTGAATGGAAGATCAAAGTCAACGTAGTCGATAGGCCTCTTTTAGAGGGCTTTTGAGTGGGTATGCTTTATGCATGGGCGTGTGTATGCTTTGTGCATTTTGTTTAGGCATTTTGCTAAAGAATTGATTGATTTTTAGGCATTTGATGCCAAAAATGATGATTTTAATGGCTTTTAGCCAAAAAGATTAATTTAGGCAATTGTTGCCAAAAATTGATGTGATTTAAGCGATTGTCGCCAAAATGCTTGATTTTAAGGCTTTTAGCCAAAAGATTGATTAATTTGAAGGCTTTTAGCCAAAAAAAGGTTAATTTAGGCAATCTGTTTGCCAAAAGATGATTATTTGGGCGATTGTAGCCAAAATTTATTATTTGAAGGCTTTTAGCCAAACAAGTTGATTAATTTAAGGCATTTTGCCAAAGAATTGATTTAAGCGATTTGTCGCTGAAAGTAGTTAATCTAGTTTATAGGCAATGTGTTTGCCAAAAATTGATTAACCGAATTGTAATGTAGGCAATTTTATTGCCAAGAAAAACGTGTTTGAATTAAGGCCTTTTAGTCACAATTATTGATTAATTGGACTTAAGCCGAATTTGTTCGAAATAAAGGCAATTTCACCATAGTTATTGATTAACTAGGCTTTTTTAGCCAATATTGTTGGATTTAAGCTTAACACCACGATTATTGATTAACCGGGCGTTTAGCTTAAATTTATTTACTTGAGGCAATTTGTTTGCCTAATGATGACATGGATGCATTTATGCAGTTGTAGAGTTATTAGGAGTAGAAGAGAAGCATGCATGAAGTGCTAAAATTAAATAGGCAGAGTTTAGTTCATGTACCTGATTTAATCGACGGCCACTTCTTAACTCCAGGTTAAGCTCCTCGTTAAGGGAATATTAATTAATTTGATTTTAATGACCACTTAACAAAGCAAGAAAGCAATTAAAGCTAAACTAAAATGCAGAAAAGCAGTAAAGAATCGCAAGGAGCGTAGGGAAGAAGGAGCGTCCGTCAACACAGACTGAGTGAGTTGAAAGGTCACACCGGGGCCGTATTTATAGGCCAAAACGGACTGTTTCGGCGGCCTAAGCCGGGTTTGGCAGCCTGGGCCGCCGGTACCGGCGACCTGGACCCGGCAGCCCGAGCCACCGAGGCCGGTGGTTCTGCTACTTTTCGTTCCGGAGGTTTTTCCGGGAGTTCCTATGAACCCCTCCCCAAAATATCATAGGCATATGAATGCATGTGATTAAGGGCAGAAATGCACATGAATGTATGAGTCGCCACCTTGTTTAATTATGTTTAGGGTAAACTAGGAAAAACCCTAAGTGACTCCAATTTTTAATTAACCTAATTATTAGATTAATTAACCCAATGTTAAAGCATGGTCTACTAACCCGAGGTGGATCCCGAGACTATGTCATGCCGATGAACTAACCTATGAATGAATGCTTTTGCAGGGTGAATGAAATAATTGAACCAATGAAAATGTTTATGTGATTTCGACTTGCCGTTCGGGGTTAAATCCCAAACGTGCCTACGTACTTCCGTTTGAATGGAAGATCAAAGTCAACGTAGTTCGATAGGCCTCTTTTAGAGGGCTTTGAATGGGGATGCTCTATGCATGAGTGTGTGTATGCTTTGTGCATTTTGTTTAGGCATTTTGCCAAATAATTGACTTATTTTTAGGCATTTGATGCCAAAAATGTTGATTTTAATGGCTTTTAGCCAAAAAGATTAATTTAGGCAATTGTTGCCAAAAATTGATGTGATTTAGGCAATTTATTGCCAAAAATTGGTTAGGCAATTTGTCGCCAAAGTGATTAAGGCATTTGTGCCAAAAGTTGGTATTGGAAGGCGTTTAGCCAAAAGATTTAGGCAATTTGTTTGCCAAAAGTGATTATTCGGGCGTTTGTCGCCAAAATGACTGATTTAAAGCTTTTAGCCAAAATGAATTGATTTAAGCAATTTTTGCCAAAAGTTGATGTGATTTAGGCGATTGTCGCCAAAATGATTGTTTGAAGGCTTTTAGCCAAAAGATTGATTAATTCTAAGGCATTTTGCCAAAGTTTCTGATTTAAGCGATTTGTCGCTAAAAGAGTGGTTAATCTAATTTATAGGCAATTTGTTTGCCAAAAATTGATTGAACCGTGGACAATTTGTTGCCAAAATGTGGTTGATTTAATTGTAGGCAATTTGTTGCCAAAATGTGATTGATTAAGGCTTTTTAGCCACAATTATTGATTAATTGGACTTAAACCGGACTGTTCGAAATAAAGGCAATTAAACCGTAGTTATTAATTAACTAGTCTTTTTAGTCAATATTGTCAGATTTAGCATTAATACCACGATTATTAATTAACCGGGTATTTAAGCTTAATCATATTTGATTGAGGCAGTTTATTTGCCTAATTGATGACATGAATGTGTTTATGCAGTTGTAGAGTTATTAGGAGTAGAAGAGAAATATGCATGAAGTGCTAAAATTAAATGAGCAGAGTTTTGTTTATTTACCTGAGTTAACCGGTGACCGCTTCTTAGCTTCAGCTTGAAAAAAACTCCGGATTAAGCTTCTCGTTTGGGGAATATTAATTTAGAATTAATTTAATTTAAGTGGCTAAATATTAAAGCAAGAAAGCAATAAAAGCTAAATTAAAAATACAGAAAAGCAGTAAAAGAAAACGCAAGGAGCGTAGGGGAGAAGGAGCGTCCGTCAACACAGACTGAGTCAGTTGAAAGGTCACACCGGGCCTGTATTTATAAACGAAAATGGACTGTTTCGGCGGCCGGGCCGCCAGATCCCGGCGCCCGGGCTGTCGGGCCGCCGGAGCTCGGCGGTTCTGCTGATTTTTCGTTCCGGAGGCTTTTTCGGGAGTTTCGGACCTCCGAAAAATATTCCAGGACCAGTTCCGCGATCCTCGCGACGCCCCGGACGTTTCAAGTACCATATTGGCATACTTCCGGTGAACTTCCAAAATGGCCTCCGGTCCGGCCGGACCGCTTGCAGTCTAAAAAAAGGCTTTTTCAGGAGTTCCAGACCTCCGAAAATTATTCCGGGACCAGTTCTACGATCCTAGTAATTTTTTGGACGTTTTAAGTACCATATTGGTATACTTCTAGTAAATTTCCAAAATGGCCTCCAGTCCGGCCGGACTGTTTGCAGTCTGAGAAAACTGGCTTTTTGAGCCTCAAAATTTGAGTATTCACAGTTGCCCCCCCACTGGCTATCATAAAAATGATTTATGAGAGCCAGTGGCTGTCTGAAGGAGCAAATTTTGAGGATGGGCAGAGGAGGAAACCCCGCCGTTGGTTTTTTCTTTAAAATGAAATGATCAAATGCATGGATTTATGTTTGCAACTTAAAGATGTTTTTGCCTCTTAATGAGGGCTTGAAAAGAGATTTTGCCTCTTAATGAGGGCTTGAAAAGAGATTTTGCCTCTTAGAGGATTTGAAAAGAGATTTTGCCTCTTAGAGGACTTGAAAAGATGTTTTGCCTCTTAATGAGGGCTTGAAAAGATGTTTTGCCTCTTAGAGGACTTGAAAAGATGTTTTGCCTCTTAATGAGGGCTTGAAAAGAGATTTTGCCTCTTAGAGGATTTGAAAAGATATTTTGCCTCTTAATGAGGGCTTGAAAAGATGTTTTGCCTCTTAGAGGACTTGAAAAGATGTTTTGCCTCTTAATGAGGGCTTGAAAAGAGATTTGTTTTATTTTTGTTTTTTTTCTTTGAGAACCAAGGGTCCATCTAAAGTCGAAATGATCAAATGGCTTGGTTTTGGATGAAAAAAAAAAGGTTGGCTATTGGTTAGGGTTTCACCCTAGGTTTTATGTAGAAAAAAGGGTAACCATTAACCGGGTTCTACCCTGGGTTTGTGTAAAAAAGATTGACGATGGTTGGGTTTCACCCTGGGTTGTGTATGTTTTTTTTTTAACACTTGCCCCTGAATCCGACTTGGAGGATTTTGCCCCCTGCTTGAGAGAATTGATGCCCTTATTAGCTGAAATAGAATTTCTTCTTAATGAAAGACTAAAAATTCCGTGATTACTTCTGTGATGGGAGAATGGTGAAGGTTCTTGTCACTTCTTGCCCCCAGAATGGTGCTGACCATGGAATACTTCAAAACATTGGTGTTGTACTTGTCCAATCAATTGAGGAATCAAAGAGAACAAGGCCACTTATATGACTGTGTTTGAATCAAGGAAACGGACAATGTGGATGACATCGCTCGTCTGAAAGGATCGAAGAAACGATGGTCCAAGTGGAGAAGAGGTATTAAAGAATTACCTCTCAACGATTGTGTTTGACATTTTTTAGGGTTGTTTTGGAAACCCCGGGGATTGAATTGACATTTTTCTCTCTCTCTTTTTTTTCGAGGAATGACTCAAAGAGTGACGCTTTCAAAACGAACTTTTGAGAATGACTCGAGTTTCGTGACTCGTTGTGGAGTGACCGCTGGTGATGGAGACTTGATTTTAGAGACTTATTGGAGACTCGATTTAGAGACTCAAATTTTCCTTGTAGTGAATTTTCACTCGAAGGAACTCAGTGATTCCTGGAAAAAATGATTTATATACTCCCAAGGAGACCTTTGAAAGGGATTTTTTTTTTAAGGACATACTTTGCTGTTTATCCTACGAAAAATGGACTCTCTAAAAGAATTCATGAAAGCACTTTTTTCCTTTTTTTTTTTTTTTTGCCTTAACTTTTGCCTAGTAGCCGCCCTTTCGGGTTTTCGACTCTAGCAGGCTTTTTGCCCTAACTTTTGCCTAGACCGTCCTTTCGGGTTTTCAGCCTAGCGGGCTCAATTCTTGCCTGAAGTCGTCCTCTCGGGTTTTCAACTCCAGCTTTTATTTTTCTTTTCTTCTTTTTTTTTTAATTGATTTTTTTTTATATTGGCAAAGAGAAAATGCTATTTATGATGCAAACATATGTTTGTGACTGCGCCTTTGCGGCTGCCTACGTATCTCCAAGAACTCTTCGGGGGATGGGGAGAATCAGGTCTTTCGTAGTTCCTTCAGGGATGTGAACTTCGTGCTCGGCTGGTGCGGAATTCATCTCCGTCTTGATGTTAGTGCGGAATTCCTTTCCGTCTTGGTGCGGAATTTATTTCCGACTTACTGTTGGGGCAAAATTCGATTTCGCCTTAATGCTGATTGTGGAATTCATTTCCGATTTGATTTCTTCGGGATTCCTTCCCAACTTGATATTAATACAGAATTCATTTCTGACCTGATTTCTTCGCGGGATTTCTTCCCGGCTTGATGTCTTTGCGGGATTCATTCCCGATTGGATGTCTTTGCGGGATTCCTTCCCGACTTGATGTTGATGCAGAATTCATTGCTGCCTTGATTTCTTCGCAGGATTTCTTCCTGGCTTACTTTCTTTACGGGATTCATTCCCGACTGGATGTCTTTACGGGATTCCTTCCCGACTTGATGTTGATGCAGAATTCATTTCTGACTTGATTTCTTCGCGGGATTTCTTCCCGGCTTGATGTCTTTACGGGATTCATTCCCGACTTTGATGATGTTGAATCAACTTATTGACTCGAGCTCGTATGATAGTGATGACCCTAGGCGAATCTGACTTTGTTGTTGTAGTGGTTTTTCCACTGGTTGACTGAAATATGACTTGTATTCATCACAAAGAGTTTTGAATACCCACGTTGTGGTGGTAACTTGAGTGGCTTGAGTGTTGAAGAAGCTTTTATGCTTTGAGTTTGTGGCTTCGCCATGTTTGAATTCTTGAGGTTAATTTGATTCCTTTTCTTGAACTTTATCTTCCTCCGAATTTGAAACTTATTTCCTCAATGGTTCTCCTCTCCATAAGGAATTTTGAGGAGACTCTTCCTTTTCCTTGTTTTGAGAAATGATCCTTGTTTATAAGGACACTTGTACTTGTGCCATGCCTGGCGCTTGATTTTCAAGGTGTTTGTTGTCATCCAATTTGTGGAAATGACTGCTTCTTTTAACTTGCTTTTTCAAAATGTGAGCAGCCGCTTGGTCTTTGTCCTTATGGCTGAAATGATTTGTCATCTACCCTTGATGGGCTTGAATTTAACGGAGAGCTTGCAGTTGACCCATTTTTGACATCTTGATTTCCTGTAGCTTTGTCCTTGATTTCTTTCTTTTATGCAGAAGTTCCTTTTGACCCATTTTTTTTCTCTTGCTTTGTTTGCTTCCTTTTGACCAGGGGTTCCTTTTGTCCCATTTTTACTTTTGCTTGCTTAGAAGCAGCCTCTCCATAAAGAATTTCGAGGCAACTTGATTCTGAGATGACTTGAGTAGTGTATGGATAGCATTGCGACTTCTGCAGACCCAACCCAATAACTTCTTTATTCTGTCATTTTTAAGCTCAAAATTCAGACACCTCTCTGTCGGAGCATCTTCCATTCCTGGGTTTTTGGAGAAACCATTCTGGCCCTAACCCCTTCAATCAGCTTTACCTCAGTACTGTTTGAAGTCTTGCGTACCCTTTGCTGGATCCTTTCCATGATTACCCTTCAAAACTTCCCCTTTAATGGTGCTTCTCAGGATGCCCCCAGTTTTGATTGATGCAGAGCAAATGAATGCATTTTTCTTTGCCAATTTTTATTATCTTTTTTTTATCATCATTTTTTTTAATTTTTTTCTATTTTTTTTTGTGCTTTCACAAGAAAGGATAGGGAAAGAGTATAAACATGATTGGAACGTAAACTGATCCCTTTTTATTGATAGGAAAAAATTTGTGTACAAAAGACACTTAGATTTACAAATTTGAATTGAATGAAAACTTGAATGGGAATCAAAATGAAAAGAAAAAACTAGACCCTAAAAGATAGACTCTAGGTGGACTGTGATGGACTAGGATTGATTGACTGTAGTGACTTTGTTCTTCTCGATGCTTAAATCGATCAGACAGGTTGTTGTTGGTCTTGAACAATTCCTTTGTTCTTTTAGAGGTTTGATCTCAACCTTCTCAGACACAAACTTCATTCATTTCTAAGAAAAGTTCGAAAGCATCGAACGATTCTTGTTCAGCAATTTTTTTTTTTTTGCATTAATCCCATGGTTAGGCAAGGGATTGGTTGATGTTCAGCTTGCTCTTGGGGATGACGGACCCATTGTCACCCAGGTCTTGTAGACGGTTTTTCAAAGTCCAGCATGATTCTGCTTCTTGTATGGGTCTTCTTTGAGTTGACCCAACTGGATTAAGTCTTCCACCTTAGTTGCAGTCGCAATGAGCGATTGGAACGTAGGCAAGTACTGTGTTTAAAGCTGTGACTGGTAGACAGACAGTAAATTCTTGATTATTATGTCTACTTGTTCTTGTTCAGAGGGTCGGTTGATCATTTGAGCAGCTTTGGCTCTCCACCTCGAAAGGAACGAGGAGAAGGGCTCATTGTTCTTTTGTTTAGTGGTTTCCAGCTCCCTCCGGGTAACATCCACTTCGATATTATAATGGTACTGCGTGTTGAAAGCATTGCATATGTCCTCCCAATTCTTCATTTTGGAACGATCCAAGCTCACAAACCATCTTAATGCAGCACCAGTCAAAGATTGCTGAAACAACTGAGCAAGGAGCTCGCTGTTCAGGCCAAACGGGTTGAGGGCACCCACATACATTTTCAGGTGCGTTTTGGGACAAGTGGTTCCATCAAGCTTGTCCATGTTGGGCATTTTGAACTTCGTGGGCAGTCTTGCTTTAGGGAACAAGGACAAGGAGTCCATGTCCACCACTTCCTTGTGTGTCTTAAGGGCAGTAATAGGCCTTTCCAGGAGTTCTAGTTTCTCTCTCATTTTCTGAGCTTCCAGCTCATAAGCAGTTCTGGAGGGCATGTCATCCAGGTTAAGGGCAGGGTTTGTTGGTTCAGCAGCAAGACCCTGATTAGAGGTAGTAGGTCTACTTCCCCCGGCGGAAGCCCCATTTCCATTACCACCACCTAGTTCAGCTATTAGGGCAGTCCTCTGGGCAGCCAATGCCTCATTCATTCTAGCCTCCATTCTGGCTTCCAGTTGTTCGATGAGGTTTTGGATGTCAGTGAGTGATGCCATTGGTGCAGTCGGGGTTGTTGGACTTGTGGGTGAGAGCTCAGTTGGTGTTTCGGGTACAGGTGATCTTTGGAGGAGTACCTGTAAAAGGACATAGTCAAAATGATTAGACTATCCTATATAAGGTGTTTTCATAGGGTATGTGAGATAGTGTGAGGTAGGGTAGTGTAAGGGTAAGGTATTTGGACTTGACCCTTGTGATGTGGGGTGGTATGACCAAACAATGTAGGGTAGCGTTGGTAGGGTAGGACACCTAGGATAGGACCCAATGGGATGTGATATGTAAGGTAGAGTGCTTAGGGCTGGACACCTCGACTTTTCGAAAGGCCCTAAGTTCTCAAAGAATTTTTTTTGGGCCTTAGGGGCCAAAATGTGAATTTTTGGGCTTTAAGCCAAATTGGGAATTTTTGGGCCCTTGGGGCGAAATTGGGAATTTTTGGGCCTCTGTGGCCAAGAATGTGAACTTCTGGGCCTTAGTGGCCAAATTGTGAACTTCTGGGCCTTAGGGGCCAAATTGAGAATTTTTGGGCCTTAGGGGCCAAATTGAGAATTTTTGGGCCTCTGTGGCCAAATTGAAAATTTTTGGGCCTCTGTGGCCAAATTGGAAATTTTTGGGCCTCTAGGGCCAAAATGGGTATTCTTGGGCCTTTGGGGCCAAATTGAGAATTTTTGGGCCTCTGTGGCCAAATTGGAAATTTTTGGGCCTTAGGGGCCAAAATGTGAACTTCTGGGCTTTTGTGGCCAAATTAAGCATTTTTGGGCCTTTGGGGCCAAATTAAGAATTTTTGGGCCTTAGGGGCCAAATTGTGAATTTTTAGGCCTCTGTGGCCAAAATGTAATTTTCCAGGTCTCAGGGATCAAAATGTAATTTTTCAAGTCTCAGGGACCAAAATGTGATTTTTTAGCTTTGAAATGGAATGTTTTTTTTTTTGTGAAGTATGGGATGAATGCGTGAATGCGCACAACATCACAACATAATTCATTTTTAATGGAATGATTCAGCATCATTGGGTGCATACAGTTCTAAAGGATAGGTTCTATAGGCTATGACGCAAATAGAGAATAGGCTTATAAGGGGACCCTTGAACCTTGAGCATGGATATACCTAACCACATGTGAAACAAAGAGTTTCGCGTGGGTCCAACAGTACGCATGCCCATGGGCCATCCCCAAAAGGATTAGGGATGGTTTGCGGTAACAGGGAGGACGCTTTGGCTGTCCGTCAACATAATCAAAGAGACCTGCCGATTAGCGCTACTTGCTATCCAGACTCAGAAGTTTGAATAGAGAGAGAAGAAATTCATTTGAAATTCATTTTTTTATGCAATGGAGAAAAGGATTCTCAATCGTGCAAATAAATCCACAAATTAAAATGATTTAATTAAATTGTACAATTAAGTCCAAATTCCCTCATCTCGTATTCTTAAAGAAAGAATACTTGATTCAATGTTAAGGTACCCTGCAAAACAAAGCATAGTAAAATAATGCACTAAAGAAGGGCTGGTTAGTTTACACAGCAATTGTAGTCCTCTTTATGCAAAATGATTACATAATTCCCCAGCAGAGTCGCCAAACTGTGAACCCCTCCCCAAAATATCATAGGCATATGAATGCATGTGATTAAGGGCAGAAATGCACGTGAATGTATGAGTCGCCACCTTGTTTAATTATGTTTAGGGTAAACTAGGAAAAACCCTAAGTGACTCCAATTTTTAATAAACCTAATTATTAGATTAATTAACCCAATGTTAAAGCATGGTCTACGAACCCGAGGTGGATCCCGAGACTATGTCATGCTGATGAACTAACCTATGAATGAATGCTTTTGCAGGGTGAATGAAATAATTGAACCAATGAAAATGTTTATGTGATTTCGACTTGCCGTTCGGGGTTAAATCCCAAACGTGCCTACGTACTTCCGTTTGAATGGAAGATCAAAGTCAACGTAGTTCGATAGGCCTCTTTTAGAGGGCTTTGAATGGGGATGCTCTATGCATGAGTGTGTGTATGCTTTGAGCATTTTGTTTAGGCATTTTGCCAAAGAATTGATTGATTTTTAGGCATTTGATGCCAAAAATGTTGATTTTAATGGCTTTTAGCCAAAAAGATTAATTTAGTCAATTGTTGCCAAAAATTGATGTGATTTAGGCAATTTATTGCCAAAAATTGGTTAGGCGATTTGTCGCCAAAGTGATTAAGGCATTTGTGCCAAAAGTTGGTATTGGAAGGCGTTTAGCCAAAAGATTTAGGCAATTTGTTTGCCAAAAGTGATTATTCGGGCGTTTGTCGCCAAAATGACTGATTTAAGGCTTTTAGCCAAAATGAATTGATTTAGGCAATTTTTGCCAAAAGTTGATGTGATTTAGGCAATTGTCGCCAAAATGATTGTTTGAAGGCTTTTAGCCCAAAGATTGATTAATTCTAAGGCATTTTGCCAAAGCTTCTGATTTAAGCGATTTGTCGCTAAAAGAGTGGTTAATCTAATTTATAGGCAATTTGTTTGCCAAAAATTGATTGAACCGTGGGCAATTTGTTGCCAAAATGTGGTTGATTTAATTGTAGGCAATTTGTTGCCAAAACGTGATTGATTAAGGCTTTTTAGCCACAATTATTGATTAATTGGACTTAAATCGGACTGTTCGAAATAAAGGCAATTAAACCGTAGTTATTAATTAATTAGGCTTTTTAGCCAATATTGTCGGATTTAGCATTAATACCACGATTATTAATTAATCGGGTATTTAAGCTTAATCATATTTGATTGAGGCAGTTTATTTGCCTAATTGATGACATGAATGTGTTTATGCAGTTGTAGAGTTATTAGGAGTAGAAGAGAAATATGCATGAAGTGCTAAAATTAAATGAGCAGAGTTTTGTTTATTTACCTGAGTTAACCGGTGATCGCTTCTTAGCTTCAGCTTGAAAAAAACTCCGGATTAAGCTCCTCGTTTGGGGAATATTAATTTACAATTAATTTAATTTAAGTGGCCAAATATTAAAGCAAGAAAGCAATAAAAGCTAAATTAAAAATGCAGAAAAGCAGTAAAAGAAAACGCAAGGAGCGTAGGGGAGAAGGAGCGTCCGTC
Organism: Jatropha curcas; assembly: GCF_041381405.1. Taxonomy (NCBI): domain Eukaryota; kingdom Viridiplantae; phylum Streptophyta; class Magnoliopsida; order Malpighiales; family Euphorbiaceae; genus Jatropha; species Jatropha curcas. The sequence goes on along the minus strand of NC_143158.1, from coordinate 19,762,930 downwards.
AACACAGACTGAGTCAGTTGAAAGGTCACGCCGGGTCTGTATTTATAGGCGAAAACGGACTGTTTCGGCGGCCGGGTCGCTAGATCCCGGCGCCCGGGCTGCCGGAGCTCGGCGGTTCTGCTGATTTTTCATTCCGGAGGCTTTTTCGGGAGTTTCGGACCTCCGAAAAAATATTCCGGGACCAGTTCCGCGATCCTCGCGACGCCCCGGACGTTTCAAGTACCATATTGGCGTACTTCCGGTGAACTTCCAAAATGGCATCCGGTCCGGCCGGACCGCTTGCAGTCCGAAAAAAAGGCTTTTTCGGGAGTTCTAGACCTCCGAAAATTATTCCGGGACCAGTTCTACGATCCTCGTAATTTTTCGGACGTTTTAAGTACCATATTGGTATACTTCCAAACTTAAGTGACAAATTTGATTAAGACATTTAAATTTGTTGATCTATTTGCACGATTGAGAATCTTTTTCTCCATTGCATAAAAAAAATGAATTTCAAATGAATTTCTTCTCTCTCTGTTCAAACTTCTGAGTCTGGATAGCAAGTAGCGCTGATCGGCAGGTCTCTTTGATTATGTCGACGGACAGCCAAAGCGTCCTCCCTGTTACTGCAAACCGCCCCTAATCCTTTTGAGGGTGGCCCATGGGTATGCGTACCGCTGGATCCACGTGAAACTCTTTGTTTCACATGTGGTTAGGTATATCCATACTCAAGGTTCAAGGGTCCCTTATAAACCGATTCTCTATTTGAGTCATAGCCTATAGAACCTACCCTTTAGGACTGTATGCACCCAATGATGTGAATCATATTCATTAAATGGTTTATGGCGTGTTGTTATGCGCATTCACGACATATCATAGGCATGGGATAAAGCACAAAGAGAGCAGAAAAACACCCTTTTACTTTCAGTCATGCACAGTTGGACAAAGAGTCAATCTACCTCATATCAGTTACCTGATACACCAACCACTGTACCTAATCCAGCTACCCTTATCCTTACAGGTGCCCACGATCCAAGTGCCCACATCAGTGCCAGCCACACCTACAGTACTATCACCAACTTCACCAGCTTCACCAGCTACACCAGCTTCACCCACAACTTCAATGGCATCGATTGTTGATATCCAAACCCTCATTGAACAACTCGAGGCCAGAATGGAGGCCAGAATGGAGGCCAGAATGAATGAGGCATTGGCCGCCCAAAGGATTGCCCTGATAGCTGAATTGGGTAATGGTAATGGTAATGGAAATGGGGCTTCGGCCGGGGGAAGTGGACCTGCTACCTCCGATCAGGGTCCTGCTGCTGAGCCAACAAACCCTACCCTGAACCTGGGCGACATGCCCTCCGAAACTGCTTCTGAGCTAGAAGCTCAAAGGATGAGGGAAAAGTTGGAACTGCTGGAAAGGTCTATCACTGCCCTGAAGACCCACAAGGAAGTGGTGGACATGGACTCTTTGTCTTTGTTCCCCGAAGCCAGGTTACCAACTAAATTCAAAATGCCCAACATGGACAAGTTTGATGGAACCACTTGTCCTAAAACACATTTGAAAATGTATGTGGGTGCCCTAAACCCATTCGGATTGAGCAGTGAGCTCCTTGCTCAGTTGTTCCAACAATCTCTTACCGGTGCTGCATTAAGATGGTTTGTTAGCCTTGATCGGTCTAAGATGAAGACCTGGGAGGATATCTGTAATGCATTCAATTCACAGTACCACTACAATATGGAGGTGGATGTTACTCGAAGAGAGTTAGAGACCACCAAGCAGAAGAATAATGAGCCTTTCTCCTCGTTCCTTACGAGGTGGAGGGCCAAGGCTGCCCAGATGATTAATCGGCCTTCTGAGCAGGAGCAGGTCGATATAATAATAAAAAACCTGCAGCCTGTTTACCAACAACGGTTGCAAACCCAGTATCTACCAACGTTCCAGTCGCTCATCGCCACTGCTACGAAGGTAGAAGATCTGATTCAAATGGGGCAACTGAAAGAAGACTCAGGAACCTCAAAGTACAAGAAACCTAGCCAAGCAAGCAAGGTCCACGAAGTGGCTAGCATCACCCCCACGAATCCTTTACGTGTGGGAAACATGAGGAATAATAATCAATCATCCAGAAGAACCTATACTGATCTTGGGATGCCAATCCTTGTGGTATTCCGAGAGGCTGTCAAAGCTAATTACATAAAGCCTTTGGAAGCGAGGCCACCACCAAATCCATTACCAAGGAATTACAGGGCTGATGAATACTGTGAATATCATCAGGGGCATGGGCACAAAACTGAAGCGTGCTGGACGCTCAAGAACCGCATCCAGGACCTAGTGGACAACGGTTCAATTATTCCTAGAAGTAAGCCAAACATTAGTACTAACCCCTTACCAAATCACGGGGTAAATGCTATTATGGCTGATCAGGAACTGATCGATCCTTTCGAACTGTTCCTAGAAATGAATAACATCTGTGTCTTGGATTTGAATGACCTAACCGGAGAACTTGATGCTATAACTAGGAGCGGGAGACAATATGAACCGTTAGTTTTGGACAAAATTCAAAATAAACCCTACCAGAGGGTAGAGGAGCCAAAGGAGGACCCGGTGCTGTCACAATTAAAAAAGACACAAGCTAGGGTGTCAATCTGGGAACTTTTGGCATCATCCTTTCCTCATCGCCAAGCTCTTTGCAAGGCTTTGAGTCAACTTCAGACGCCTGTGGAAGTTAGCCCTGAAGTGCTAGTATCCACCCTCACCCAATCATCTAAAACACGAAGCATCGGTTTCTCTGATGACGATTTGCCCAAGGAGGGAGGCAGTCATAACAATGCTCTTTATGTCACTGTTCAGACTCGAGACAAAACCGTGCCCATGGTTCTCATTGATAATGGGTCGGCGCTGAACGTCTGCCCACTGAGAGTAGCCAGCTGTCTAGGGTTGGAGGAAACTGACTTCACTCCCTCGGACCAGATAGTGAAGGCCTATGACAGCACCCGGAGGGAAGTATTGGGGGTTGCCACGCTGAAGCTAACAGTTGGGCCAGCTGTGATGGAAGTCCCCTTCCAGGTAATTGATGTACCGACTAGCTTCAACCTACTTCTGGGCCGACCATGGATACACCACACTAAGGCAATACCCTCGTCCTTGCACCAAAAGGTCAAGTTTCCCTATGAGGACAAAGTTATCACCATTCAGGGGGATGACTACAGTCAGCTCAAAAAGCCAAAAGGCCAGCCTCTCTTTGAGGTCAACCCTGAGACTGCCAACCTACCCCTCTCGGGATTTCAATATGATACTGTACAGTTCATGGAAGGGAAAACTGCAAACTCTCGAATTCTCTTTGATTTCGGGACGGTACAGATAAACTGTATAGTTCCTCTGATGCAGAAAATGTCCTATTTGCCAGGAATGATTATGGCGAGGTCTGGGAAAACATATCCTGCACTACAAGCTTGGGAATGCCCGGTGAATGAAGGGACTTATGGACTGGGTTATGAGCCCACTGACGAAGAGCGTGCTGAGAAAACCCGAAGAGGAAGGAAGAAAAGTATACAGATGCGGCCTTACCTATTGACTCTGAACAGCTACTTCTGCAAACCTGGAGAAGCAGTTCCTTACTGTGGCTTCTGGGAGCCCTTTTGCTGCCCAACCATTAAGAAGATGCTGCCTGGGATAGAAATATTCTCGGATGTTTGGGGCAACAAGCCCGAGGTAGTAACCGAGCTGGAGGCAGAAGACTTCATGCAGCCTAATCTCTTTGATGAGGTTGCAGTTATCACCGAAAGTGATGGGAATCAAGACTTGTGCAACCTAATCAAGCCGAGCGAAGGACCTCTTGACAATTGGTACGCCGAGAAGGAACACACTACTGACAAACCCCCTCCCAAGTCAAACCTAGTACCTCCCTCTGTAAACAAATCCTGTATTGAGTCTGAGTCTGACCCCGAGTCTGAAATCGAGTCAGAGTCTAGTTCTGAGTCGTCCCTGTCGGATCTAGAGGATCCAGATTTTAGATTTGATGTAATCTTTGAAGACGATTCCGTCATAATCAATAAAGGCTTGCAAATTCTTGATTACCCTGCATGTCTATCTTTCCAAGCATTTCCAAGCAAAAGTAATAATCAAATAAATGAAATAAAAGATGAAAAAGAAAAAATAATGATTGGCAAAGAAGAAAATGAACATACATACATTGCATCTGATTGTATGAACAGGGAACAGGTCAGTGAATGTTTGAAGAAATTTGCCGATTGTTTCATGTGGAAGGCAAGTGACATCACGGGAATCGACCCAGCAATAGTGGTGCATAAGATTCCAGTATACCCTGAGGCTAAGCCAGTGAAACAGAAGCTTAGAAGGCTAAAGACAGAATGGTCCTTGAAAATCAAGGAGGAAGTTGCCAAGCAACTGGAGAACAAGTTTATAGAGCCCATTGCTTACCCGACATGGTTAGCAAACATTGTGCCGGTTCCTAAGAAGGATGGAAAAGTCAGAATGTGTGTGGATTATCGGGATTTGAATAAAGCATGTCCGAAGGACGACTTCCCCCTGCCGCACATTGACTTGTTGGTGGACCGAATGGCTGGACACGAGATGGTCTCCTTGACTGATCTCGCTGTCGGGTACAATCAAATAATGATGCATTTGCCAGACAAAGAGAAAACGGCATTCATCACAGAGTGGGGAACCTACTGCTATAGGGTCATGCCCTTCGGGCTCAAAAATGCCGGGGCAACCTATCAAAGAATGGCAACAACCATCTTTCACGACATGATTCACGGAGAGGTGGAAGTGTATGTGGATGATATGGTGGTTAAGTCGAAAACAACCGAAGAACATACGACCGCACTTGAGAAGTTCTTCCTTAGACTTCGAAAGTTTAATTTGAAGCTCAACCCGGCAAAATGTCTGTTTGGAGCCACATCCGGAGTATTTTTGGGGCACATGGTTAGTCGGAAGGGCATAGAGATTGATCCTTCGAAAGCTAGAGCTATTCAGGAAATGCCAGCACCAAGGACCGAAAAAGAAGTCCGAGGTCTCCTAGGAAGGCTACAGTACATCAGCCGGTTCATCTATCAGTTGGCCGATACTTGTGGTCCGATTTTCAAACTACTTAGGAAAGGAGTAGCAGTCAAATGGAATGAGGATTGTCAGGCGGCTTTCGACCAAGTCAAGCAATACCTGCTATCCCCGCCTGTTTTACAACCACCAAGGCTAGGAAAGCCTTTGCTACTGTACCTGTCTGTGACAGAAGAAGCAATGGGTGCCATATTAGCTCAACAAACAGAAGATACAAGGATAGAAAATGCCGTGTATTACCTTAGCAAGAGGATGTTGGAATATGAGTTGAAATACAACAAGATAGAGAAGTTGTGTCTGGCTCTAGTCTGGGCCTGTACCAAGCTGCAACACTACCTCTTGTCTTACACTACACACGTAATCTCTGAATCGAACCCCTTGAAATTCCTTATGGAAAGGCCGGTTCTTGACTGTAAGATGGCAAAGTGGGTGTCAGTGCTTGCGGCTTATGATCTAAAGTTTGTACAACATAAGGCAGTAAAAGGCGGGGCCTTGGCTGACCTATTAGCAGAATTAACGGTCGAAGACCAAATGCCGGAGGTAGAGTTCCCCGACGAAGACCTGTTAAACTTGGAAAGTCAGGTCTGGGAGATGTACTTCGATGGAGCTTCGAACTACCATGGAAATGGGATTGGAGTTGTATTCAAAACTCCTTGTGGAGAATACATCCCAATTGCAGTTAAACTAGACTTCGACTGTACCAATAATGAGGCCGAATACGAAGCCTGCATCAAGGGGTTAGAAGCAGCCTTGGAAAAAGAGATAAAAGTCCTCAGGGTTTTCGGAGATTCCAACCTGATAGTCTCCCAGGCTCTAAGGAAGTGGAAAATCAAGGAAGAGCGTTTGGTTCCTTACCTACAACGCTTAGACGAATTGGCTCAACAGTTTGAGGAATTATCTTTCCACTACCTGCCGCGAGCCAAAAATCAATTCGCTGATGCCCTGGCCACTTTGGCCTCCATGGTTAATGTGGAAAGAGACCAAGTTATTCGGCCCTTGACAGTTAGGCTTCAGAAACAGCCAGCACACATCATGCATTTGGTAGATGACAAGCCTTGGTTTTGGGATATACAAAATTACCTTCAGAATGAAGCCTACCCGGAGGGATCCACCAAAACTGATCAACGGACATTAAGACAGTTAGCGTCTGGATACTTCCTTACTGGGGGAATTCTGTATAAAAGAAGTTGGAACGGCTTGCACCTAAGGTGCGTTGGTGAAGAGGAGGCTCAAACCATTATGGATTCCGTGCATAATGGGGAATCTGGGTCACACATGCATGGGATAGCCTTGGCTCGGAAAATCATGAACCTAGGTTATTACTGGTCAACTATGAATGCGGATTGTGTGAGGCACGCGCGGAAGTGCCATGAGTGCCAAATTTTCGCTAAGCTGCAAAAACGGCCTCCGGTCAATTTAAATCGAATTGCTTCACCGTGGCCTTTTGCAACTTGGGGCATAGATGTAATTGGAAAAATCCACCCGAAAGCCTCTAATGGCCATCAGTTTATCCTGGTCGCTGTAGATTATTTCACCAAATGGATTGAGGCAGCTTCCTTTTCAGTTTTGAACGCCAAGAAGGCAGCGCAGTTTCTACGTGCCAACGTCCTTTGTCGGTACGGAACACCATTCGAGATCATTACTGATAACGGGTCTCATTTTCAAGGCGAATTCGCTGACCTCTTAAAGCAAAAGAAGATTCAACATCATAAGTCCTCACCCTATCGCCCACAAACAAATGGGGCCGTCGAAGCTGCGAACAAGGCTATAAAAGTCATTTTGCAAAAGACAGTTTAGAAACATAGGGCATGGCATGAACAATTACCAAATGCTTTGTGGGGATACAGGACTTCTATCAGAACGCCTACTGGGGCGACTCCGTATTCTTTGGTATATGGTATGGAAGCAGTACTGCCTATTGAGCTGGAAGTTCAGTCGGCAAGAATTATCCAGGAAAGCCAGATCAGCGAAGCAGATTGGGCTGAGAATTATCATTTACAACTCTTGGGAATGGATGAGAAGCGATTGCAAGCTATCCACCAAGCTCAAGTTTACCAAAGAAGAATGGCGCGGCATTTTAACAAGAAGGTTAAAGACCGGAAACTCGAAGAAGGTTGTTTGGTCCTGAAAGAAATTAGACAGCCAATCCTGGACCCACGTGGGAAGTTTCGTCCTCATTGGGCTGGACCCTACGTATTGAAGAAAATATTATCCGGCGGAGCCGTCATCTTGACTGATTTGGATGGTTTGGAATTCACAAATCCGTGTAATTTAGATCAGTTAAGAAGATATTTTGTGTAGTTGTAATCATTTGCATAATGTAGAAAGAGCTACATTAGACCTGATTCTCCTTGGAAATTATGTATCGGAGATATGTAGGCAGCCCTCTTTGGGCGCGGTCTAAGCATTAATAAAAAAACACATTTCATATTTCATTCTTCTTTGCCGAATAAAAAAAAAAAGAAAAGAAAACCCGCTAAGCCGAAAACCCGAAAGGGCGGCTTAGGCAAAAGTCGGGGCCCGCTAAGCTGAAAACCCAAAAGGGCGGCTTAGGCAAAAACGGGTAGCTCGCTAAGTTGAAAACCTGAAAGGGCGGCTTAGGCAAAAGTTAGAGCTTGAATAAATAAAGTTGGATGATGCTTGGAAAGTTTAAAAGACAAATACATTTATAATTAAAGCAAGCAGTTCAAGTCAAGCAGAAGGCAAAAAGTCCAATAAATAATAAAGTTTAAGTCAGAGTCTCAAATAAAAAGCCAAAAAAGCAAAATATCCAAAAATCCAAAGCCAACACAGAAAGTAAAAAAAAAAAACAACAATAAAGTC
>NC_143158.1:19636965-19754989 GCF_041381405.1 Jatropha curcas | reverse complement strand
TACCTGTTGCCCAATAAGGCCATATTAAAAATCGTTGAGACACGTAAAATTGAGGCCACCCGAAAGCTTTGAACAACGTAAAGCTTCCCATCGCTTCCAAACTATTCCGCTGTTATCACTAACCCATTTCCCCAGAAAAACTTGTTCATCATCCTTTGGATGTCAGTACATAACGTAGTTGGGAGCTTGAAAATCCCCATGATGAAGGTCAGAATAGCTTGAAGGACCAACTTAATTAACACTACCTTCCATGCATGGACATAAACCATTTCTTCCAGCTGGTAATCCTACGCTAGATTTTATCTTTTATACAGGAGAAGATAGCCTGTTTATTTTGCCCCACAATTGACGGAACACCCAATAAATACCAAGGTCCAAACTCTCAATAATAGAAAACAAGTTAGAAATCAAATGGCGGCAATCCTGGCTAGTGTTTGCACTGAATAAAGTAGAAGATTTTTGATAATTTCACCTGTCCCGAAGCTCTTTCATACAAGTCAAGACATTCCTTCATCTGTAGACCCTCCCCACTCACCGCATTAAAGAACAAAAGGCTATCGTAAACAAAGAACAGGTGAGATACATTGGGTGCGCCTCTTATTATGCTACAACCGTGAATCACATTTTGCCTCTCTCGTCGCCGAATCAACAAAGATAGCCCCTCAGCACAAAGTATAAACAGGTAGGGACAAATTATTTGACCATAGATACACAGAACATGATCAAGTTCACCAGATGCATGTCAAATCCCATTTTTCCAGCACATCCTATAGATAAGACCATTCAACCCAGTCGTATGCCTTGCTCATGTCAATCTTTAGAGTATCAACACCCGTAGTTCCCTACCTCTTTTGTTTCAAGTAATGGAGAATCTCATCTGCAACCAGGATATTATTCAAAATTAGTCTCCCAGAAACAAAAGCACTCTGTGAAGGAGATATTAGACCCGACAACACCTCTTTTATCTGATTTGCTATAGTCTTGGAGATGCTATAGTCTTGGAGATGATTGTATAGCAAATTGCATAACGTGATCGGCCGAAAATCAATCATTGCAGTTGGATTCTTCTTTTTTGGAATAAGAACAACATGTGTATGATTAGGAGTGACAGGAAAAGACCCAGTATTCAAGAATTGTAAGCAAGCATTAGTAACCTTAGGCCCTAAGGTAGACCAAAACCTCTGATAAAAAGTTGGGTTCATTCCATCTGGCCCGGGGGATTTGTCTGGGTGCATAGAAAAAATAGCCGATTTGATCCCCTGAGGAGAATAATCTCGCTTTAGGTCTCTATTTTGATCTGCAGTAATACAGGCATCGATACAATCAAGTACTTGTTCACCTTCACAACCTGCAGAAGTGAATAAATCATTAAAATAGCCTGTAATGATCTCTTCTAACCCTTCTCCCTTCTCCTTTCACTGCCAAACTTTGAAGTCGAGTGATAGAGTTTTTCTTTTTTCGTGACGAAGCTTGCACATGAAAAAACTTCAAGTTTGTATTGCCCCCTCGAAGCCAAAATTGTTTGGCTCTTTGTTTCCAATAACATTCCATTGCTTCAAGGCATTAGTCATACTGGTTTTCGGTATCCTCATGTAACTTTAATGATGCAGCGTCATTTTTTATCTCAAGGAGGCCAGTTTACGTTTTAGGCGATGCAACTGTTTTCGACAGGCCCTTAAAACTCCTCCACCCCAAGCCGCCAGAACTGAATTGCAAGCAGCAATTTTATCTAGAAGAGAGGTAGCAGAAGATGCTGCCCAACCCTTTCCACCAGAGTCTTACAATCTTGATCCTCAACCAAATATTTTCAAATTGAAAACGGGAAAGAGAAGCATATGTTAACCCAGCTGACTTTAAAAGGATAGGAGAGTGATCCGATTTTGTAGCCAAACATTTAGCACATGCCAATTTCTAAACAGGTCCATCCATGAAGAAGTAACTAAGGCTCTGTCAAGTCATTCTTCAACAACCCTTCAGTACCCCTTCCTCTTTCCCAAGTAAACAGGTGCCCTATCATTCCCAAGTTAAAAAGATTATAATCTGTTATAGCATTTCAGAACCCATCAATTAGCCACTGTGGTTGGGGGTGTCTGCCTCGTTTCTAGCAAGAGCTGAGAATGTAATTGAAATCCCCCATGACACACCAGGGAAGAGATGAAAGCTGCTTTAAACTTCTCAAAAGATCCCATGATTCCCTTCTAAGATTTCTCTCTGGCCTCCCATAGAACCCAGTGAAATACCACCGATGTTGATTTGGAAGGGATACAGTGATGTCAATGTGGAACCGTGAGAAACCCAATAGGCTTGCCGAATCTTTTAATTTCCACAAAAAGCTAGGCCTCAGCTAAGCCCGACACTGTCAATAGCAAAACAGTCGGCATACCCAGAGCTCGCCTAACCCAGAGCTCGCCTAACACCATCCGCTCTTTATTTATTTTTATTTCATACAGAAAAATAAAATTTGAACTATATGTACAAGTGAGGTCTTTGAGGACCCAAACTATGTGTGGGTTCCCCATACCATGATAGTTCTAAGCTAAGGAACTCATAATGTTGGGTGGGCTTGGACCCCAGGATCCATCGGAATAATTGCCATGTCAGCCAAAATGTTAGAGTTTTGGATAGACTCGCTCAGTTACAGCTAGTGGGACCCCTTCAAACGGTCTCTTCTTAGCATCATTGAAAGTTATGGACTCATTCTCGGACTCAACTCCCATAATGTTACTGTGTCCCGCAAAAAGTTGCTCCCTACTCTTCGCAGTACACCCCCCTTTATGCGTAGTTACCTGAGGCTTACCACGACCCCTGCTCATACCACGTTCATAAGGGGTAATCGGTCTGAACTGACTACCATGATCACCCACGTTACCCACCACCTCCTCTTCAACTTGTTGGTTTAGAAGAATAGAGAATTAAGAAAGAGAAGGAAAATTCTACAGAGAATTATGTAAATGTGGAGAGAAAAGATTTAATCTCCATTATAACATAGTGAAAAAACTTATACAAGAGCTATTCTAGAGTTTATTCACCAAACCTCCATAAATCAAGGAAGTTTGTCTTCCAAACTAAAGCTTAAAGTGAGGTACATTACAGATTTTTCAACTACTACTGCTACTTGACTTCAACTAATACAAGAGATGGAGATTACAAGATAACAAAATAAAACAAAATCTAAATGACTTGAGCAAAATAATCTCCAATCAGCTGCATTATCTTCATCAGCAAAATACATCAAATGTCTGTAAGCAACATTTGCATCAATTTTACTTCAATGGAGTTGTAGCTGTAACCTTTAAAACTTCTCCTTGATGCAAGAGTTGAGACAACACCAAGTCTATTCCTGAGAAACTCAAATCTTAGCTTTTGCAATGGCTTGGTGAAAATATCTATTGTTTGGTCTTCAGAACAACAATGAAAATCTGAATTTCATTTTCCTTTTCAGCTTCACGAATTGCATGATACTTGATTTTTATATGATTGATTTTTCCATGGAAGATTGGATTCTTAACCATAGCAACAGCTGATTTGTTGTCACAAATATTTTAGTTGGATTCTTTTGCTGAAAATTCATATCAACTAACCTTTCTCACCAAATCTTGGTTTACAGTAGCAGATGCTGCAACATACTCTGCTGCAGTTGATTGAGCAACTGAAGCTTGCTTTCTTGTTCCCCAGCAAATGACAGCAGAACCAAGTGAAAAACAAAAACCAGTAGTGCTCTTCATATCGTCCAATGAACCAGCCCAATCACTGTCTGAGAACCCCAACAACTTCACACCATTTAATCTTCTATAAAACAAACCAAATTCCAGTCCCTTGCACATATCTCAAACTCGTTTGGCTGCTGTAAGATGGTTTTCAGTTGGAATTCATGAATCTCGACAGTAAATTTGTTGCAAATGATATCTGGTCTTGTTACAGATAAATAAGCAAAGAACCAACCATGCTCCTATAAGTTGAAGCATCTATAGAGTGAGAACCATCATCCTTTTGCAATTTTATTCCATGGGCTGTAGGTGTACTCACTGGTTTGCATTTGCTAAGTTCAAACCTTTTAAGCAGCTCCCAAGCAAATTTCTTTTGTGAAAAAAAATCCCTTGCTCATCTTGAGCAATTTCAATCCCAAGGAAACACATTAAGCCAAGATCATTCATCTCAAAAACCTGCTGCATCTTCAATCTGAATTCTTGAATTAATTGTAAATTGTTGCCTGTGACAAGTAGATCGTCAACATACACAGAAACGATAAGCACATCACTTCCTTGTTGAGTTACGTAAAGTGTTGCCTCATTCAAGCTTCGTTTAAAACCCAAATTCAGCAAGTAATGATCAATCTTGGCATACCAGGCCCTTGGGGCCTGTTTTAAACCATAGAGTGCTTTCTTCAACAAACACACTCTATTGCTTCCATCATTAAAACCTTCAGGCTGCTCAATATACACTTCTTCCTTCAAAGAACCATTTAAGAAAGCTGATTTCACATCCAATTGAAAGACTTGCCAACCTTCACTTGCTGCTAGTGCCAAAATCAATCTGATAGTGTCAAATCTTGCAACTGGTGCAAAGGTTTTGAAAATCAACCCTTGCTGTTGAGCGTAGCCTTTAACAACATATCTTGCTTTGTGCTTATTGATGGAGCCATCAGAATTTAATTTCAATTTGAATACCCATTTAGTTCCAATTACATGCTTATTCAATGGTCTAGGAACTAAAATCCATGTTTCTTTTCATAATCATCTTCAACTCCTCCTCCATGGCAGCTCTCCACTCAGGCAATTTTAAGGCTTCATCCACCTGAGTTGGTTCAAGTGAGACAACATTACATCTGCTGTAAATTTCTCTAGGGATCTAGTTCCTCTAATTGCATAATCATCTTCATTGATTCTCTTCATTGTCAATGGAAGTTCTTGCTCTTGCTGAAAATGACTTGTTTAAGAATGATTTAGAATTGGTTCCATTTTACTCCAATCCCATTCACCTTTCTCATCGAATTTGACACTCCTGCTGACATACACCTGTTTAGTAACAGGATTCAAAATTCTGTAGGCTTTGGATTCACTGCTGTAGCCTACTAAAATTCCTTTTTCAGCTCGTTGATCCAATTTCCCTCTTTTTGCATTTGGAATAAATGAATAACATATGCTTCCAAATTTTGAGATGACCACTGGTTAACTCCAAACCAGCTTTCGAAAGGAGTTTTTCCATCAATAGCTTTGGTTGGAAGCCGATTTTGAAGATATACAGCAGTGTTTACAGCTTCAGCCCAAAGAACTTTGGGTAGATTTTTCTCAAACAAGAGACATCTCGCCATATTCATCACAGATCGATTCTTTCTTTCACTTACACCATTTTGTTGAGGTGTGTAAGCTACTGTTAATATGGTGAATGCCAGCTTCTTGCAAATATTGCTTGAATTGATTGGATGTAAATTCAGCCCCATTATCAGATCTTAAAATCTTGATTAGCCAGCTTGATTCTCTACCATTGATTTAAACTTCAAGAACATTTTGAAAACTTCAGATTTGAATTGGAGGAAATATACCCAGCAGAATCTGGTGTAGTCATCAATAAACAATAGAAAATACTTGCTGCCATTAAGATGAGACACTCATAGGGCCACACACATCAGTGTGTATTAATTCAAGTTTCATAGAAGCTCTCCATGCTTGATCAGATGGAAATGGTGTTTGGCTGAGTTTGCCTAACTGACATATTTCACATATACTGGTCTTTTCAACTACAGATGGCAAATCAGCAACTAACTTCTTGGATTGTAGCAATTTTAATGAATTGAGATTGGTGTGACCAAGTCTCTTATGCCACAAATCAGATTCTTCTTTATGACTCAAGCAAGATTTTCTTTGAAGAAGATTCTTCTTAAGTCAAATTTAGAGGAAAGCTTCTCCGTTTCATTTTGACAGCAAATAACTTTGAGCCAGAAGGATCACTTATTTCACAAGTTTTATCTTTAAATAGCAAACTATAATTTTTACCCAGCAATTGACCAACAGAAAACAAGCTTTGATTTAGTTCAGGTACATAAAGAACATCGGAAACAAGCTTTGTACCTAAAGGAGTTTGTACAATCACAGCTCCTTTGCCTTTGACATCAACAAGCCTACCATCTCCAAGTTTGACTTTTGAAGAATAGTTTGTATCCAAGCTATCGAAATTCACCAAGTTTGGTGTCATGTGGTTAGTGCAGCCACTATCAACAAGCCACGCTTCTTTAGCTTCAATTGAGACACCATATTGTTCAATTTCAGTAGCAGCAAATAGTTGTCTTCATGCTTTTTAGAATTTTTGATGACTTGTGCAAGATAAGCTTGTGTTTGTTGATTCTGATTTGTAGAACAAACTTTCTCAATGTGACCAAATTGCTTACAAACCTTACATTAGCTCCAGGTCTGAACCAGCAGTAGTTCTTGGTATGGTTTGTTTTTTACAAGGTGGACAAGGTGGAAATCTGTCCTTCCTCCATTTTTTTCTGAAATTCTCTTAATTTTCAATTTTCTGTCAGTTTGCTAGCTGCTTGAACCTCCTTCTTGGATTTTTATTTTATGAGTTGCCATAAGAGCCTTCTCTCCAATGGTTTCTTCTTCCCTGTAAGCTTTTGTTTGTTCTACAGCTTGTAGAGCATTTGAAAGCTCATTCAACGATATTTGTGACATGTCCAAGTATCTTCAAGAGAAGAAATCTTGGCTTCAAATTTTTCAGGGTGAGTCACCATAACTTTCTCTAGAATTCTCTTCTCTTCTAACTCTTCTCCTAACAATCAAATTTGGTTTACAATTTTCATAACTCTATCGACATAATCTTTCACCTTTTCATTGTTCTTCATCTTCAACATTTCAAATTCTTTTCTTAAATTAATACCTGCATTTGTCTAGTTTTGTTAGATACATGATACTTAATTTTTAACTTCTCCCCAGCTTCATGTGTTGTCTCACATGCCATAATCTTGGTGAAGACAGGATCTACAACAGTTGCATGGATATAGGACAGGGCTTTGGAGCCTTAGCAATCTCTTCTTCATGTTGTCTAATCTGTTGAAGGGTTGGATTTATCTAAGAGGTGGAGGGTACTTTGTTTTCCACCACATACTGCCTTAATCCAAGGCCCTTGAAATAAGCTCTCATCTTCACTACCCAAACATGGTAGTTTTCCCCATTAAAATGAGGTGGTGAAAGAGACATGCTGCTGGAAGCCATTTGAGGGAAAGCAAATAAACAAAAAACTTCAAAAGCTCCGGTTTATTTGGTGGCTTTCTCTATAATTTTCACTCAATACACACACAAACCCTTGAGATCAAGGTTGCTCTGATACCATTTTTTGGTTTAGAAGAACAGAGAATTAAGAAAGAGAAGGAAAATTCTGCAGAGAATTATGTAAATGTGGAGAGAAAAGATCTAATCCCCATTAGAGCATAGTGAAAAATTATACAAGAGCTATTGTAAAGTTTGTTCACCAAACCTCCATAAAATCAAGGAAGTTTGTCTTCCAAACTAGCTTAAAGCAAGGTACATCATAGATTTTTCAACTCCTGTTACTTGACTTAAACTAATACAAGAGGTGGAGATTACAAGATAACAAAATAAAACAAAATCTAAATGACTTCCAGCAAAATAATCTTCAATCAGCTACATTATCTTCATCAGCAAAATAAATCAAATGTCTGTCAGCAACACTTGCATCAATTTTACTTCAATGGAGCTATAGCTGTAACCTTTAACACAACTTTCGGGACCACTAGAACCCCATCACGTGACCAGTGATCCCCTACTGCCAGGGTGTTCCGGCGAGAGCTTGCCCATAAGTTTGTCGAAAAGAGCCTTTCCATGTTAGAATCCTAGAATTCAATGGCCATGGGACAAAACTTATCGGAGTGCCCTATTATGCCACAAAGGAAGCAGACGTTCGAAGTTCTCATAATGGAAGGATACCCAATCTAGTTTCCATCTAGTTTCTTGACTCGCATTCTCTTTTTAGAGGATTTCTGACGTCAAAGAGAATCCTTATAAGCATGAAGCTCTTCCAAATGCCGAAATGGTTCTCCCGATCAAATTCAACGAAGGATCCCACATGATTGCCAATTGCCTATGCTACTGTCTGAGACCAGAACCCGTAAGGAAGTGCATGAACTTGTAGCCATAGGTAGGTATGGTTCAATGCAATAGAAGTGCTCATCAGTTCCTACCGATTGGAAAGAAGGAGAGCTTAGTAGAAAGACCACGGGCTCATCTTGATAACCCTTTGGAGATCTTTATCATTGAACAACTGAAAGGTGAATAAATTTCAATCAATTTCCTTGATGCTTACACCATTAACTGACGCCACAATGATGCCATAGATTGTTTCATGTGAAAAATATACCAACATCACTCATCTTTTTCTTCTTTCTAAATAACTACCACAAATGCCAAATCATCAATTTTCCAACTTGCTTTGGCTTATTTCAGTAGATACAGCTCATTAATACCAGTACATGATCTGTTAACATTTTACTGGTTACAAATGAATTACAGCTAGCATTTTAGGAATTATTCTTGTATATTCTTTTCTTTTAATCTAAGGGTCAAGATAGCTTTTAGGTTTGCCTATATAGCTATCTCAGTAGTATATATAGCAAACTTATTGATGTAATTAAACAACTTTTCTAGAATACATGAGAAGTTCCTCATTTTGAACCTCCATTAAATTCAAGGACTGATTTTTTACAAAATCTAAAATTTATTAAAACCGTTCATGGTATCAAAGCGCAGGTTTTGCAATCCTTTTAAACCACCATGGTTGACCCAACTGACATAGAAAACACAGAGGCAGCAAGATAAAGATAGAACCAAGCAAATACTGCCATGGAGGAAGCTCTAAATCTTCATAACTCAGATCACTCAAACCTTTCATTGGTAAGTGTCTAGTTAACTGGCTTAAATTATATGTCATGGAAAAGGTCGATGATTATAGCTCTTAGGGCTAAAGATAAACTGGGATTCATAAATGGAGTTTGTGCTAGACCTGCATTTGGATCTCCTCTGTATGATAAATGGATGAAAGTAGATAGCATGGTTATTTCTTGGATTTTGAATTCTATTGCCAAAAATGTTGTGCAAACCTTCCTATACTCTGATTCAGCCAAGGATTTATGGGATTAAATACATCATAGGTTTGGTGAAAGTAATGGACCATTACTTTACCAAGTTTAGAAGACCGTCTGCAATTTGTCTCAAGGAAATCTATCAGTTGTAGACTATTATGCTAAAATGAAGAAGTTGTGGGATGAACTTAATTGTCTTAAACAACTGCCAGTTTGCACTTGTGGGGCATCATCAGCCATGTCTGATATGGAAAGCAATGATAGATTGATTCAGTTTTTAATGGGTTTAAATGATACTTATGAAACAACAAGAAACCAAATTCTGATGATGGAGCCTCTACCATCAATCAGTAAAGCATATTCAATGATATTCAGTGTTGCCAAACAGAAAGAGATTCAGCTATCTACCAATGAAATTACAGAGATACCAGCTCCAATGGCAGTACAAATACAAAGGAGGACAAATATTTATGAAAGTTCGAGGAATTCTGAAAAGAAAGAAGATCAATACTGTACAGACTGCAAAACTTCAAGTCACACTAAGGCAGGCTGCTTCAAAATTATAGGATATCCAGATTGGTGGGAAGACTTAAGGCAGAAAAGAAAGGCTGCAAATGCAAAGGCAAATGCTGTGACTAGAGATTTTGACAGTCCAATTGAAATGAATCATGCAGCAGGAGCATCTTCAAACAAAAATCATTGGGATATGAATTTGAACAAGAATCCACAACAACAGAGTGCAGCAGCCAACACTATCTCATTTGCAGGTATAACTTCTACTTTTGATTATGTTAAACTGAATTGCAAGGAAACTGGTAAATGGGTTGTTGATTCTGGATGTACAGACCACATGACTGGTAATTCTTCATTCTTTGAGACTATACATAAACTTGGGAACCCAAAAACAGTAAGATTGCCTGATGGAACCTTTAAAACAATAACTCATTTTGGAAAGATTAAATTTAGTGGTAGAATCCACTTGATTGATACCTTGTTTTTACCAAGTTTTGATTGTAACCTTATCTCAGCGACAAATTAACCAAAACTTGCAATACATCAGCCCACTTATATCCAAACTATTGCATTTTGCAGGATTTGCTGAGTAGGGATATCATTGCTATTGGAAAAGTGTCGGAGGGTCTATATATCTTGAGTCAAAGTTTTTTCTTAATTAAGCCAGCGTCAAAAGTTAATCATGTAAATAAAGTTCAAAGAATGAACAAGTCCACATTGTGGCATTTCAGATTAGGACATTTATCTGTTCAAAGGTTAAGTCATTCAAATGTAAAAGATATTGACAATGTAAATGAGTTAGTCTGTCATTTATCTAAGCAGCAAAGACTGCCTTTCTATCCTTCTGATCATTTATCTCCATTACCTTTTGATTTGGTTCACATTGATTTGTGGGGACCTTAAAGAATTAAATCTATCACAGGTGCTATCTGCATGTTGATCATAGTAGATACATATGGACTTATATGATTAAGGATAAAACTCAGGTTCATAATGTTATTGTCAATTTCTTAAATCTGATACAGACAAGTTTAGCAAGAAGATTAAGTCCATTAGATCTGATATTGGAATAGAATTTATTAATATCAAATGTCATGATCTATTTACTTCTAAAGGGATCCATCACCAAAAGTCTTATGCCTATAGCCCATAGCAAAATGGCATTGTGGAAAGAAAGCATAAAACATTACTGCAAGTTACTAGGTCTTTAATGTTCCAGTTAGGTCTTCCAAAATGTTTCTGATCAGAGCTACTGTTAGCTGCAACCCATATATCCAACTGAATACCTTCACAAACCTTAAACTGGAAATCACCCTTTGAAGCCTTACACAAACAAAAACCTGACCTTTCTCATTTAAGAATCATCGGGTGTTTGTGTTATGCTACCCATGTAAAACCCCATAAAGACAAATTCGATCCTAGAGCTATTAAGTGTGCATTACTATATGCAAATGATCAAAAGGCATACAGATTGTATGACCTCAAAAACAAATGCATAATTACATCTAGAGATGTAATATTCCATGAAGCATTTTTTGCTTATAAAGAACATTACTCCATTGAACCAAATGACTGTCCTTTACCAACCAACATTGATATCACCCAAATCCTTTATGACACGGAACCAACACCAACACCTGAACACCAATTTCAAAATCCACAACCAGAAACAACTGAAAACACCAATGACCAGACGAAAACCAATACCAATAACCAACCAGAACCCATGTTTCCTGTCATAATTCCTTTGCCAAAAAGTAGCTCTAATAGTCAATTTACAGAAATGATACCTAGGAGGTCAACTAGAATTGTAAATAGGCCAGTCTGGATGCAAGATTATGTTTCATTTCTTCAAAACAATAGCAATGATGACTCTACTGCAGAATCTACCTCAAACATGCATGATTTACCATTTGATAGCACCTTTCCCAAATTTGCCTCATCTACAGCCTACCATACATACCAAAAACAGATTCAACAACTCCATGAACCATCAACCTACAATAAGGCAAAACATTATCAAAATTGGATCAAAGCTATGCAAATGGAGATAACTGCATTAAAGAACAACAAAACCTGGATTGTTACTTCATTGCCAAAGGGAAAAAGAGTAATTGGGTGTAAATGGGTTTATAGGATTAAATATAAACCAAATGGGGAGGTGGATAGGTACAAGGCAAGGCTTGTAGCAAAGGGATATAACCAGCAGCTAGGGGTTGATTATATTGAGAATTTCTCACCAGTAGCTAAACTAGTGACTGTCAGATTGTTTTTGGCTATAGCAGCTGCATATAATTGGCCAATCTTGCAATTAGACATTAATAATTCATACTTGCATTGATTCTTGGATGAAGAATTGTATATGACACCTCCCCCTGGCTATAACAAGGCTGAACAAGGACAGGTTTGCAAGCTCAAAAAATCAATTTATGGCCTTAAACAGGCTGGTAGGTAGTGGAACAAAGAGCTGACAGCAAAGCTCAATCAGTTTGGATTTACACAATCCATGAATGATCATTGTTTGTTTACAAAAGGCACAGGTTCAGACTTTATAATGCTATTAGTTTATGTTGATGATTTGCTTTTAGCAAGTGAAAATGAGTTTCTTATAGGAGAAGTTAAGTTCTTCCTTCATAAAGAGTTCACAATTAAAGACTTAGGCCATGCAAATATTTCCTTGGTTTGGAAATAGCAAGGTCAAAACATGGGATTATAGTCACTCAACACAAATATATTCTGGACATGATTCATAATGCAAGACTTTCAAATGCAAAAACAGCTAATACTCCAGCAATTCAAGGACTCAAATTAACTGTAGAAATGGGACCTTACCTTGAAGATGTTGAACAATATAGAAGGATCATTGGGAGGCTGCTATATCTGAATTTAACTAAACCTGACATAACACATGCAGTGCAATAGCTTAGCCAATTTATGCAGAAACCTTGTGAGCAACACTACAAAGCAGCATTGCATGTCTTAAAATTCTTGAAAGGTACTCCTTCAAAAGGCTTGTTCTTCCATGCAACCAATGATTTCAAGTTAACTGCATATTGTGATGTTGATTGGGCATCATGCCCACTGACTAGAAAATCAACAACTTGATATTGTGTCTTTCTTGGAAATGCTTTGATCTCTTGGAAATCAAAAAAAACAAAGCACTGTCAGCAGAAGTTCTACAGAATCAGAGTATAGAGCTCTAGCAGTTACTGTTTGTGAATTAATATGGCTTTCATACATCTTAAAAGACCTCCAGATTCCATTAATTCTCCCCATACCCTTATATTGTGATAACAGTGCTGCTCTACACATTGCCCAAAATCCAGTTTTCCATGAAAAAACCAAACATATTGATATTGATTCCCATCTCGTGAGGAATCAGTTACAAGTTGGATTTATCCTTCCTACTCACATAAACACCAAAAATCAAATAGCTGACATCCTCACTAAACCCCTCCATTCTCCTTTATTTAACCCCATCCTCTCCAAGATGGGTTTGGCAGATCTCTCCAAAACTCCATCTTGAGGGGGGTGTGAAAAATATACCAACATCACTCATCTTTTTCTTCTTTCTAAATAACTACCACCAATGCCAAATCATCAATTTTCCAACTTGCTTTGGCTTATTTCAGTTAATACAGCTCATCAATACCAGTACATGATCTGTTAGCATTTTACTGGTTACAAATGAATTATGGCTACCATTTTAAGAATTATTCTTGTATATTCTTTTCTTTTAATCTAAGGGTCAGGATAGCTTTTAGTTTACTTGTATAGTTATCTCAATAGTATATATAGCAAACTTATTGATGTAATTAAATAACTTTTCTGAAATACATGAGAAGTTCCTCATTTTGAATCTCCATTAAATTCAAGCACTAATTTTTTACAGAATCTGAAATTTATTGATACCGTTCATCATGGCTTGGAAATTGATCCTGCGATCAGTGAGAAACTTGCCAACAATGCTAAGTTTGTTTGGCTGGCTTTGGCCAATACATCCTCCGTTCCCAGTACCAGTCCTCCCACTTCCTCCGACTCCCTGATATTGAGCCTAATAAGCCCATTTGCAATATCCTTTGGTGCAGATGAACTAGACGCCATGAGAAAACCAAAACTTGTTATACAGAACAAGAACTTCCCTTGCAAGAAAGCAAGACATCAATATGTCGATTTTACAAATTATTTGATTGTTCTTTTCCTTGGAAACTTTTCAACGTGGGATAGTAACTCCTCGTATAATTACAAACTGCACTAACAACTTCAGTATAGTTCATTTAGATTAATTATAGTGTCCACGCATTATGACTGACTGCAAAAGATTATTTCTAAATAGGCCAAGTCTACTTGTTCATTGCCACAATTTTCACCAAACTCAGGGGATGCGTGGATGACCAACAACCCGATTTAAATTTGATTTCTTCACGGAATATTTTAGTATTTTGGGGGTAAGAATCCAATACCTTGATTCTGATAGCAAATATTACCTATTTCCATAAAATAAATCAACAAAATAATCTCTTCAAAGATAAATAGCTTTGAAATAGACCAATCTGACCTGAAACAGAAACAAAGAAAATGGAGATTTAATTTTGAATTTACATTGATTGGGTTCTCTAGGATTGCTCATAGTTTTGGTGAATAGTTTCTTTATAATTAAAATTAAGAGAAATGGATAGTGAAAGATAAATGGGACAGAAACAAACCTACTGTTTAAGAAATAATCACTGAGAACAACTATAAGCAAGCAAAATGATAATACCTGGAATTTGACAGCGAAGGAAAAAAATATTTAAAACAGTAAATAAATGCAGAAAATTCGTTATCTGTATTCTGAATATGAAAAAAGATTAACATAATCAGCAAAGTTTTATTCCATTCTTTAAGCGCTTAATTTGGAAAAGCAAAATTCAGAAATGAGATTAACTTGAACATTAGATGCATCCATACAAGCCTACAACATATATTCAACTTCTTTATCCTATCATTTAAGAAAATCTAAACAAAGTAACAACTCTAGCATTCAAGAAAATCTAATTAACCCATTCCTCAATCAACATTTCATTCAAGAACTATCAGCCTACTTGTGCTCTTCTCTGGCCACAATCTTGAATTTTCCTGTCTGCTGTTGCTGCAAAACAAAAACACACAGGAAAGAAAAAAAAAAAAGCCATCAAGAATTTTTCTTTCTATACAGAACTATTAACCATAACCAAAAAATGAAAAAAATAGTATCAAGGCTTTGTTACCTTCTTCCACAATTCAGTGTGGGTTTTGCAGAATCCAGCAACAATTGCCTCCTTTTTCCCTTGTTTATACTCAATGCAAAGATCCTCATTCAACCCACAAGTAATATGAAATGCCAAAGGACACTTTGGCTCAGAGCATTCTATAACACACCCCTTTCGGCTTTTACACAAATAACATTTATCTTCCCACCGCTTCTTAGGAACGTTAGAGCAATTAATTCCGTCACGGCCATCTGGATCCTCAAAGAACGCTTCAGGAACAAAAACTGCACACACAATATGAGACCACAAACCATCTGTGGTGGGTTTCATAGCTCCACCTTTTGTTGGGCATAGGCAACAAGAGGGCGATGCCTTATTTTTTTTGTAAGCTTTAGAATCCAAACATTGGCTACAAAACCAATCGCCTTCAGGAACACACTTTATCAAAGGATTGCCATAGCATACAGTGTGTACCATTAAATCACACCCATCACAGAAAACTATGGGATCCGTTGGATCTCCATCTGTGCTTCCACAAATAGCACATAAAATCCCATCATCTTCCTCTTCTTCTACTTTTTGCTGAGCTTCTGTGGACTGGATGTTAGGACAAACGTCATCTTCCTCTGGTTCTACTGGTCGTTGAGCTTCTCTGGACTGAATGTTAGCACTAATGTCATCAGAAGAGGGAGAGGCTTTATACTCAAAGGGGTTGCCTGATATGAGATCTGCAGGTTGAAGTGCCCAAACCCGTTTTTTTTGCCGGCAAGCAATAACTAGTAGTGGTGGGCTCAGGGAGAAGTGGATGACGGGACTCCTTTCGCTTCTTTGCCGGAAGTTGCAGTGAGATGGGTTGATTTTCTTTGTTTTCTTCAAGCTGATGTTGCTGTTGCAGGAGCCTGAATCTTTTGAGTGGGGGCAAGGATTGAAATTTAGGGTCCATTATTAGATTTGTTGCATAAACGCAGAAAGAGAGGTTTAGGAATTTGTTATTTTAGCGAAACAAAGAGTATAAGCGAGAGCGGGAGGTTTGAATTAGGCAAATTGATTTGGAGCATGTGGTGGGAAAGGAAACCGGGAAAACACAATTTCTTTTCTTAACCCAACTTTTTTTGGCGGGAATCAATTATTGGGACTTCTTTTACCCAAAAGATTTTCACTTCCGCCTAAAGATGCTGATGTGGCTCTCACTGCTCGTCTTGCTTCTTATCACATGACAAAATAAATTTTAAGACAGGTATATGCAATTTCACTAATGAATTTCAATTCGTGTGGCTTATTGTATTATTGGTGGAATTATTATTATTATCTACCAAATTAACAAGGAAATCAAATATATTGGTAGCTAAAAAATATATCTTCTTTATTATGCTTGCATACCGACCTTCCAAAGTCTTAAATGTAAAATTTATGTTTTTTTTTAATAATATAATTTAAATAAATTAAAATTTAATATAATTATTATTTTTATATAATAATTTTCATAATTTTGAATGGGATTAATAAAATTGATATTTTTTATTTTAGATAATTTGTAAAACCTTTCGGTTTTATGCTGCGATTTTGTGGACCCTCTACCAAATTCACTTGAAATAGCCATTTTGACAACCTTGGTTTAAAACTATGGGTAACTTCAATTAATTAATTTTTAATTTAATATTAAATTTTAATCATTTTTCTTTTTTTAAAAGTTATTTAGTATTTGTAAATCCTATATTTCAATTATATTTAAAAAATATATTTAAAATATCTATAATCTATCTATACTATGTATAAATACAGAAATAGTATGTATTTATATTATATATAAACGTAGAAATAATAAGAAATAATGAGATTTCTGATAACGTAGTTAATGAAATTTAGAATATCTTCAAATAATTTAGTGATAGTCAATTGAAAATTACGTTTTATTAGTTGATTGGATATAATTTATAAAAATTATTTTTTAAATAAATACATATCGATAATTAAAATTTTCAAAATTTTAAGTTTTATCTTTTTTTTAATTTATTCCTTAATAAATATATATGATAATGAGAGATTTAAAATTTTTATATTTTATTTTTTAAATATTTCATTTTATTTTGATTATAATTTAAAATATTTTATTTAGGGAGAGATTAAAAAAAAAGAAAAAAGTATATTCTTTTTATTAATACTCCTTTTCTTTATGTTTATATTATTTGATTGGATATACTTTTTTAAAGATAAATTTTCAAATAGAATATACATAATTTTTTTTTTAGTAGATAGATAAAAAAGAAAAAATATATTTTTTCTGTATGGTTGTTGGAAAAATTGACGGTTTATTTCGAGATAATAAAACGTTTTTTTATGTAACTTAATACAATGGAGAAATAAAAAAACTTGAATAAACTCTTTAAGTAATCAATATCCGATTCTAACTGTGAATACCCAAATTTTGAGGCTCGAAGAGCCAATTTTCCCGGACTGCAAACAGTCCGACCGGACCAAAGGCCATTTTGGAAGTTCATCGAAAGTATGCCAATATGGTACTTGAAACGTCCGGGACGTCGCGAGGATCGCGGAACTGGTCCCGGAATTTTTTTCGGAGGTCCGGAGCTCCCGGAAAAGCCTCCGGAGCGAGAATTAGCAAAACCACTAGGCACAGCGGCCCAGCCGCTGGCTTCCGGCGGCCTTGGCCGCCGGCATCCGAACCCAGCCGCCGAGCCCCGACGGCCCGGCCGCCGAACCCGGCCGCCGAGCCCAGCAGCCCGGCCGCCGAAATAGTCCGATTTTCGCCTATAAATAGTGGCCCCGGCACTCCGTTTTCCTCACTCAGTCTGTGTTGACGAACGCTCCTTCTCCCCTACGCTCCTTGTGATTCTTTACTGCTTTCTTGCATTTTAATTTAGTTTTATCGCTTTCTTGCTTTGTTAAGTGGTCACTAAAATTAAATTAATTAAAATTCCCTTAATGAGGAGCTTAACCTGGAGTTAAGAAGCGGTCATCGACTAAATCAGGTACATGAACTAAACTCTGCCTATTTAATTTTAGCACTTCATGCATGTTTCTCTTATACTCCTTCCAATTCTACAACTGCATAAATGCATTCATGTCATCATTAGGCAAGTAAATTGCCTCAATTAAAATATGATTAAGCTAAATGCCCGGTTAATTAATAATCGTGGTATTAAAGCTTAAATCCGACAATATTGGCTTAAAATATCTAGTCTATCAATGGCTATGGTATGATTGCCTTTATTTCGAACAATTTTCGGCTTAAGTCCAATTAATCAATAATTGTGACTAAAAGGCCTTAATTAATCACGTTCTTTTGGCATTAAATTGCCTACATTGCAGTTCATTTAATTACTTTAGGCAAACAAATTGCCTATAAGTAAGAATAACCAATTTTTGGCAACAATTTGCCTAAATCAACCCATTTTTTTGGCTAAAAGTCTTAAATCACTCAAGTTTGGCGACAATCGCCTAAATAATCAACTTTTTGGCAATAATTGCCTAAAATTAATCTTTTTGGCTAAAAGTCTTCGAATCAACACATTTTGGCTAAAAAGCCTCTAAATAACCAATCTTTTGGCTATCAGATTGCATAAATCACAAAACTTGTTGGCCAAAGGCCTTAATCCATTTTTTTTTGGCAAACCAATAAGCCCAAACATCAATTTTGGCAATAAATTGCCCAATCAAACGCTTTTGGCAACAAATGCCTAAAAATCAATCAATTTTCAGGCAGAATGCCTAAACAAAATGCACGAAGCATACACACACTCATGCATAGAGCATCCCCATTCAAAGCCCTCTAAAAGAGGCCTATCGAACTACGTTGACTTTGATCTTCCATTCAAACGGAAGTACGTAGGCACGTTTGGGATTTAACCCCGAGCGGCAAGTCGAAATCACATAAACATTTCAATTGGTCCAATTATTTCATTCACCCTGCAAAAGCATTCATTCCATCGATTAGTTTATCAGCATGACATAGTCTCACGATCCACCTCGGGTTCGAAGATTGTGCCTTAGACATTGGGATAATTAACCTAGTAATTAGGTTAATTAAAATTGGAGTCACTTAGTTACCCTAAAATAATTAAACAAGGTGGCGACTCATACATTCACGTGCATTTCTGCCCTTAGTCACATGCATTCATATGCATTTTGATGTTTTGGAGAGGGGTTCACAGTTTGGCGACTCTGCTAGGGATGCTTTATGTAATCTTTTTGCATAAAAGTGGACTACGATTGCTGTGTAAACTAACCAGCCCTTCTTTAGGGTTTTTATTTTACTATGCGTTGTTTTGCAGGGTACCTTGACATAAATCGAGTGTTCTTTCTTTAAGAATACTTGATGAGGGGAAATTTGAACTTAATTGACAAATTTGATTAAAACATTTAAATTTGTTGATTTATTTGCACGATTGAGAATCCTTTTCTCCATTGCATAAAAAATGAATTTCAAATGAATTTCTTCTCTCTCTGTTCAAACTTCTGAGTCTGGATAGCAAGTAGCGCTGATCGGCAGGTCTCATTGATTATGTCGACGGACAGCCAAAGCGTCCTCCCTGTTACCGCAAACCATCCCTAATCCTTTTGGGGGTGGCCCATGAGTGTGCGTACTGTTGGACCCATGTGAAACTCTTTGTTTCACACATGGTTAGGTATATCCATGCTCAAGGTTCAAGGGTCCCTTATAAGCCAATTCTCTATTTGAGTCATAGCCTATAGAACCTATCCTTTAGGACTGTATGCACCCAATGATGTGAACCATACCATTAAATAGATTATGACGTGTTGTTATGCGCACTCACGACATATCATAAACAGGTAAACACAAAGAGAGCATGAAACATGTAACACCCGCAGCCCAATCCCGAAAGACCCGACGGTGGATGCGACATTCGGTGCCGGAGGCACCTTCCTAACCGACATATAAATCACACAACCATATTATGAATTAGAAGTCACTTAGTATTCACAAGTTTAGCAAGTAATAATATTTTGTTTTGAAAATGATTTGGGAGAGTCCTACAGAAAAACTGCAAGAGTTTCCCCTAAAAATAGAATTTGCCAAACATATGAATACAAAGCAGTCCCAAATTCAAACTCCAAACCCCATCAAACTCCAATAACAACACAATAGTACTTCTATAATTTCATAACTACATAATTCCTCAAGAACATTTTAATATTCGTCACTTAAATACATTCATTATATACATATATATAATATTTATATCCAAACATTGAATAAAATCTCATGCTTATCTCCAAATATATACACCAAACTAATTTATCATTACATGCTTAAGTTATAATTCAAATAACATAATCTCCGAAAAGGTAATAATTATACATGCCATGATTCTTAAGTACATCAAACTAATTCTACTACTACTAAAATAGTCTCTTCTGTTCTAAATCTACTCTTCTGATCTTCAAGTAGCAACCACGTACGTCAACCTGCGCGTGATAAAAATCAACGCGCTGAGTATAAAACTCAGTGGTGCTCATAAATGACAAACTTACCAATGTTTGCATTGGCAACACACTTAAAATATAAATTTTTATCAAAAGAACATACATTTACATTTATAGCAAAAGAAATATCAAATAACTTATAATTAATAACATAAGTAATTTAATTCTTCCAAATCATAAATTCATTACTTGGACATTTATTATACCAATACACATACTATTTATTTTAAAACCATGCACCGAAATATCATGCTGTGAAAATTCATTTGATAACATAATCATTTATTTCCAAACTAAGGTTTATTGAAATATGATAATCTCATTCATTTAAGTGCCTTAAAAATATTTTCCAATGGCTCGCATACACTTAGGAGAAAGAGAAGGAGATAGGTTTTCATAACTTATTCATAATGGCCTTAGGTCGCCAACCTTTTCATAACATATAGAGCGTGTCCGCCCTAACATAAGACACCCACGTGCCTAGCATATGATCATAGCTTCTTATCATAATGGCATCAAATGCCGAGCATGCTCATCATACATAAATTCAAATCACGCATCAAATTCACACCAAGTATATTAAAGCCCAAAATCCTTGTTTTAATTCTTAATTCATAACACTTCTCATAAAACTTGTCTTATGCTTTAGTCTTCTTAAATTCATAATGTCAGCGTACTTTACAAAGTCACTAACTCATGAAAAATTCATATGTAAACAAAATTACTTAACTTATAAAATTTCTTATCATATGAAATCATATATGTAAGCTTACTTTAGAACTTAAGTAACTCATAAAAAACTTCATACTTAAACATAATTACTTAATATAGGAAATTTCTCATAAATTCCTTTTCTTTTAAAACTTTCTTAAAGTCATAATGAAATGTAGCATAAGTAATTTCTTATCATATCACATCATACTTTTCTTATTCAAAATTCAAAGAACATACACCTTAAATACCCATTTTTTTTTAAGAACATACACCTTAAATACTTTTCAAACTTATGTCTTATTTTGTCAAATAAATCTTAAAGTATACAAAGAATCAAGAGAACTTCATCACACATGATTCATACCTACCTTTATCCAAATAAACCTATGATTCAAGACATAGAAAATTTCCAGCATTAATATAACCTTGACCTTTGCTGGGTTTCTAAGACATAACTTGAGTTCTAGATCTCCAACTTGAGTGAAGTTTGATTCATTAGAAAGATAAGACAAAAGTCTACAAATGTTATCAAGGGACAACAGCCCAGATCAATCTGTAAGATGGTGAAAAAAAGGCTAGGAACACAGACCAATAGTCCAGACCTGATTCAGCAGAACTAATTCCAATGTTTATCAAATTTCTACTTATCCAGATGCTCAAATCAAACCAATCCAAAACCAGAGAAGTCTCAAGACACAGGCAAACAACTCTCATGAAGAACTCAGAACATAATATTACCATTATAGTGGTCAAAATGGGCACTCAATTCAGTGATACCTGTGGCCCGTCATAACAGAGTCAGTTTAGGTGTTTTAGTCATAAGTTGAGCTATACATATCCAAATTGGACACAAGAGGATGGGTTGGAAAGCTAAGAAGTATACCTACAACTTTTATGAAGGACTCAGACACAAATGGAAACTAGAAAGGATCTAAACATAGTCCTTAATCTCACTCAATATCACTTTTTGTTTTTTTTTCCAGTTTCAGCTTACTTAAAGCATATACAAGGTAGAGATTTCTACCACATACTCCATACTCATCAAACATCATCTTAAGAGCATAAAGTAACAAAGAATAATAAGAAAACTTAAGCCCTTTTTCATCAATAGGTTCTGCCACTCTTGGAAAATGAAGAATAAAATATTTTTCTCATCAATTCAACATATAGACATGCTTAGAAATCTCCCAAGAACACATTTATACCACCAAAGTTCAATAATCAAATCATTTCATCTAAAATTCCCCATTGTCACAAAATAGTATAAACTTCACAAAATCAAAAATTTAAACTAAGGTAAGAGTGTTTATGAACACTTACCTTAAAAATCAAGCTTGGAACACCCAAAAATCACCAAATCAAACCTTAGTCTTGCCTTTATCCAACTTAGATAGCTCACCTTGTACTAACAAAAGAAAATCCTCAAATAAACTCAAAACCCAAACCAAAAAGGCATAGAAAAATGCTATGAGAATGAAAGGATCCAAATCCCTAATTAATTCCATAAATCAAACTCAAAATCACAAAATCTACTTACTTGAACTTTAGCTAAAACTCAAAAATTCTTCAAATCCTTAAGCTCCAATACAATGAATAATCTTGAATCTTCAAGAGGAATGTCTTGGATTGAGTTCATATGGTCTAGTTAGAGTGATTTCTTGTGAGAAATTGAAAACAATAAGGAAAGAAATGAGAGGGTAAGTTTCGGCCAAGGAAGAGAAGAAAGAAAGAAATTCACGTTGAAGAGAGGAAGAAGAAGGGAAAGTGGTTGCTCAAATAATTGAGCAACAAGGGTATTTTAGTCTTTACTCTACATTGGATGGCTAAGATTAAGTCATGTCAATGGTAATCTAATCCAATGGCTAAAAATATTCTCCAATGTATTTCCTTCAAATATTATTTATCTTCACAAAAATTCTCAAATTGAATCCTTCAAATAATTCCTCTAATTTCCTTAAATAATATAACACCATCTCAAATTTACTCTATAACAATAATTTTTCTCATTTCCTTAATTAATATAACACCATAATTCACTATTCACTAATTATCTAAATTCTCCAAAAATATTCATTACTTACTTTCTACCCATAAAAATCATGTATGCATACTCCAAAAATATTAAATAAAATATAATACATAGATAGTAATTTTTCTGGACCAAAATAAATCAATGTCTGGACTGGTAGTATTATTCACAGACCAGTGGTACTATTCATATACTGATAAATCACTATCCATCCATAGTTAATTATACTCAATATCTACCTCGGGTCTAAATAAAATATTATGCCCCTCTCTGTAGCATCATTCATCACCCGATAAAATAATACCATATAAGATTCGAAAATTTTTGGGGCGTTACAAGAAACCACTAAGTAATCAATCTCCCCTTAAACCGTACAAAATCAGGGACAGCTTGATGTTGGTCGTACTACCTAGCCACACGGCTAGGATAATAAGAAACTCCATAGTCAATCCACATAGGGGCACACAGAGCATATAAGAAGAAACTGTGACTTGCTCTATGTACCACCAGGGACAAGTCCATTTGATACCCTTGGCGGTGAGATCCTAAAAAAATAACAGTCTAGTCCTACACAGTGTCGCCGGTCAAACGATATTGGCGTTGGACAAAGACTCTCGGTCTGTAGTCAAACATCAGATGGTCCAACTATTCAACTAAACTAACCGAAGGCTGCCATAGCCATCAATGGCATTAAATGATAAATACTGGCTCAAGATGCAAAAGCAGACAAGTGAAGCCTAGTGCGGACTGTGAATACTCAAATTTTGAGGCTCAAAGAGCCAGTTTTCCCGAACTGCAAACAGTCCGGCCGGGCCGGAGGCCATTCGGAAAGTTCACCGAAAGTATGCCAATATGTACTTGAAACGTCTGGAAAATTACGAGGATCACGAAACTAGTCCCAGAATATTTTTTGGAGGTCCGAAACTTCCAGAAAAGACCCCGGAACAAAAAAAAATCAGAAGCACCGGCCTCGGCGGCCCAGCCGCCGAGCTCCGGCGGCCCGGCCGCCGAAACAGTCCGTTATTGCCTATAAATACAGGCCCGGTGTGACCTTTCAACTTGTGAATACTCAAATTTTGAGGCTCAAAGAGCCATTTTTTTCGGACTGCAAACAGTCCGGTCGGACCGGAGGTCATTCAAAAGTTCACCGGAAGTGTGCCAATATGGTACTTGAAATGTCCGAAAAATTACGAGGATCACGGAACTGGTCTCGGAATATTTTTTGGAGGTCCGGAACTCCCGGAAAAGCCTCCGGAACGAAAAAAGAAAAAAGAAAGGGGAAAAGGCACACATGCCCACCCGCGGGGGTGGGCATGCCCGCCCAGCATGGCGGGCGTGCCCGCCCAGACCAGGCGGGCAGGGGTGCCCGGGGTCGCGTTTTTCCTATAAAAAACGGCTCTGGGCTCCGTTTTGAGACACTCAGTCTGTGTTAACGGACGCTCCTTCTCCCTACGCTCTTTGCGATTTCTTTACTGCTTTTCTTGCATTTTTTAATTTTAGTTTTATTTTATTGTTGTGATACTTGGTCACTTAAATTAAATTAAAATTAATTCCCTTAACGAGGAGCTTAACCTGGAGTTAAGAAGCGGTCGACGATTAAATCAGGTACATGAACTGAACTCTGCCTATTTAATTTTAGCACTTCATGCATGCTTCTTTTCTACTCCTAATAATTCTACAACTGCATAAATGCATCCATGCCATCATTAGGCAAACAAATTGCCTCAATTAAATAAATTTAGGCTAAACGCCCGATTAATTAATAATCGCGGTATTAAGGCCTAAATCCGACAATATTGGCTCAAAACACCTAGTTAATTAATAGCTATGGTGTAATCGCCTTTATTTCAAACAAATCCTGCTTAAGTCCAATTAATTAATAATTGTGGCTAAAAGCCTTAATTGATAACGTTTTTGGCAACAAGTTGCTTACAATTAAATCGATCTTTTGGCAAAATGCCTTAAAATTAATCAACTTATTTTGGCAAAAAGCCTTAAATCAATCATTTTGGCGACAATCGCCCAATCAACATCATTTTGGCAATCAAATTGCCTAAATCACTCTTTTGGGCTAAAAGCCTTAAATCAATCATTTTGGCGACAATCGTTCTAAAATTAATCATTTTTGGCAACGATTGCCTAAATCAATCTTTTGGCTAAAAGCCATTAAAATCAACATTTTTGGCATCAAATGCCTAAAAATCAATCAATTCTTTGGCAAAATGCCTAAACAAAATGCACAAAGCATACACACACTCATGCATAAAGCATCCTCATTCAAAGCCCTTCAAAGAAGGCCTATCGAACTACGTTGGCTTTGATCTTCCATTCAAACGGAAGTACGTAGGCACCTTTGGGATTTAACCCCGAGCGGCAAGTCGAAATCACTTTCAATTGGTCCAATTACATCATTCACCTTGCAAAGCATCCATTTCATTGGTTAGTTTATCAGCATGACATAGTCTCGGGATCCACCTCGGGTTCGTAGACCATGCCTTAAACATTTGGGATAATTAATCTAGTAACTAGGTTAATTAAAATTGGAGTCACTTAGGGTTTTTCCTAGTTTACCCGAAAATAATTAAACAAGGTGGCGACTCATACATTCACGTGTATTTCTACCCTTATTCACATGCATTCATATGCTATGATATTCGGGGTAGGGGTTCACAGTTTGGCGACTCTGCTGGGGAATTTATGTAATCTTTTTTCATAATAGTGGACTACAATTGTTGAATAAACTAACCTGCCCCTTCTTTAGGGCATTACTTTACTATGCTTTGTTTTGCAGGGTACCTTGACATAAATCGAGTGTTCTTTCTTTAAGAATACTCGATGAGAGGAAATTTGAACTTAAGTGACAAATTTGATTAAGACATTTAAATTTGTTGATCTATTTGCACGATTGAGAATCTTTTTCTCCATTGCATAAAAAAAATGAATTTCAAATGAATTTCTTCTCTCTCTGTTCAAACTTCTGAGTCTGGATAGCAAGTAGCGCTGATCGGCAGGTCTCTTTGATTATGTCGACGGACAGCCAAAGCGTCCTCCCTGTTACTGCAAACCGCCCCTAATCCTTTTGAGGGTGGCCCATGGGTATGCGTACCGCTGGATCCACGTGAAACTCTTTGTTTCACATGTGGTTAGGTATATCCATACTCAAGGTTCAAGGGTCCCTTATAAACCGATTCTCTATTTGAGTCATAGCCTATAGAACCTACCCTTTAGGACTGTATGCACCCAATGATGTGAATCATATTCATTAAATGGTTTATGGCGTGTTGTTATGCGCATTCACGACATATCATAGGCATGGGATAAAGCACAAAGAGAGCAGAAAAACACCCTTTTACTTTCAGTCATGCACAGTTGGACAAAGAGTCAATCTACCTCATATCAGTTACCTGATACACCAACCACTGTACCTAATCCAGCTACCCTTATCCTTACAGGTGCCCACGATCCAAGTGCCCACATCAGTGCCAGCCACACCTACAGTACTATCACCAACTTCACCAGCTTCACCAGCTACACCAGCTTCACCCACAACTTCAATGGCATCGATTGTTGATATCCAAACCCTCATTGAACAACTCGAGGCCAGAATGGAGGCCAGAATGGAGGCCAGAATGAATGAGGCATTGGCCGCCCAAAGGATTGCCCTGATAGCTGAATTGGGTAATGGTAATGGTAATGGAAATGGGGCTTCGGCCGGGGGAAGTGGACCTGCTACCTCCGATCAGGGTCCTGCTGCTGAGCCAACAAACCCTACCCTGAACCTGGGCGACATGCCCTCCGAAACTGCTTCTGAGCTAGAAGCTCAAAGGATGAGGGAAAAGTTGGAACTGCTGGAAAGGTCTATCACTGCCCTGAAGACCCACAAGGAAGTGGTGGACATGGACTCTTTGTCTTTGTTCCCCGAAGCCAGGTTACCAACTAAATTCAAAATGCCCAACATGGACAAGTTTGATGGAACCACTTGTCCTAAAACACATTTGAAAATGTATGTGGGTGCCCTAAACCCATTCGGATTGAGCAGTGAGCTCCTTGCTCAGTTGTTCCAACAATCTCTTACCGGTGCTGCATTAAGATGGTTTGTTAGCCTTGATCGGTCTAAGATGAAGACCTGGGAGGATATCTGTAATGCATTCAATTCACAGTACCACTACAATATGGAGGTGGATGTTACTCGAAGAGAGTTAGAGACCACCAAGCAGAAGAATAATGAGCCTTTCTCCTCGTTCCTTACGAGGTGGAGGGCCAAGGCTGCCCAGATGATTAATCGGCCTTCTGAGCAGGAGCAGGTCGATATAATAATAAAAAACCTGCAGCCTGTTTACCAACAACGGTTGCAAACCCAGTATCTACCAACGTTCCAGTCGCTCATCGCCACTGCTACGAAGGTAGAAGATCTGATTCCAAATAGGGGCAACTGAAAGAAGACTCAGGAACCTCAAAGTACAAGAAACCTAGCCAAGCAAGCAAGGTCCACGAAGTGGCTAGCATCACCCCCACTAATCCATTTACGTGTGGGAACATGAGGAATAATAATCAATCATCCGAGAAGAACCTATACTGATCTTGGATGCCAATCCTTTTGGTTTTTAGAGAGGCTGTCAAGGCCAACTATATCAAGCCTCTAGAAGCAAGGCCACCTCCCAATCCATTGCCAAGAAACTACAAGGCAGATGAATATTGCGAGTATCATCAGGGATACGGGCACAAGACTGAAGACTGCTGGACACTCAAAAACCGCATCCAGGACCTAGTAGACAATGGCTCGATCATTCCGAGGAGTAAGCCTAACATTAGCACTAATCCTTGCCAAATCATGGGATAAATGCTATTATGACTGACCAGGAACCAATCGATCCTTTCGAACTGTTCCTAGAGATGAATAACATTTGTGTCCTAGATCTGAACGACCTAACTGAAGAGCTTGATGCTATAACCAGGAGCGGGAGACAATATGAACCACTAGTCTTGGATAAAATCCAAAACAAGCCTTACCAGAAGGCAGAGGAGCTAAAGGAAGACCCGATACTGGCACAGTTAAAAAGACACAAGCTAGGGTATCAATCTGGGAACTTCTAGCAGCATCCTTTCCTCATCGCCAAGCTCTTTGCAAGGCTTTGAGTCAACTTCAGACGCCTGTGGAAGTTAGCCCTGAAGTGCTAGTATCCACCCTCACCCAATCATCTAAAACACGAAGCATCGGTTTCTCTGATGACGATTTGCCCAAGGAGGGAGGCAGTCATAACAATGCTCTTTATGTCACTGTTCAGACTCGAGACAAAACCGTGCCCATGGTTCTCATTGATAATGGGTCGGCGCTGAACGTCTGCCCACTGAGAGTAGCCAGCTGTCTAGGGTTGGAGGAAACTGACTTCACTCCCTCGGACCAGATAGTGAAGGCCTATGACAGCACCCGGAGGGAAGTATTGGGGGTTGCCACGCTGAAGCTAACAGTTGGGCCAGCTGTGATGGAAGTCCCCTTCCAGGTAATTGATGTACCGACTAGCTTCAACCTACTTCTGGGCCGACCATGGATACACCACACTAAGGCAATACCCTCGTCCTTGCACCAAAAGGTCAAGTTTCCCTATGAGGACAAAGTTATCACCATTCAGGGGGATGACTACAGTCAGCTCAAAAAGCCAAAAGGCCAGCCTCTCTTTGAGGTCAACCCTGAGACTGCCAACCTACCCCTCTCGGGATTTCAATATGATACTGTACAGTTCATGGAAGGGAAAACTGCAAACTCTCGAATTCTCTTTGATTTCGGGACGGTACAGATAAACTGTATAGTTCCTCTGATGCAGAAAATGTCCTATTTGCCAGGAATGATTATGGCGAGGTCTGGGAAAACATATCCTGCACTACAAGCTTGGGAATGCCCGGTGAATGAAGGGACTTATGGACTGGGTTATGAGCCCACTGACGAAGAGCGTGCTGAGAAAACCCGAAGAGGAAGGAAGAAAAGTATACAGATGCGGCCTTACCTATTGACTCTGAACAGCTACTTCTGCAAACCTGGAGAAGCAGTTCCTTACTGTGGCTTCTGGGAGCCCTTTTGCTGCCCAACCATTAAGAAGATGCTGCCTGGGATAGAAATATTCTCGGATGTTTGGGGCAACAAGCCCGAGGTAGTAACCGAGCTGGAGGCAGAAGACTTCATGCAGCCTAATCTCTTTGATGAGGTTGCAGTTATCACCGAAAGTGATGGGAATCAAGACTTGTGCAACCTAATCAAGCCGAGCGAAGGACCTCTTGACAATTGGTACGCCGAGAAGGAACACACTACTGACAAACCCCCTCCCAAGTCAAACCTAGTACCTCCCTCTGTAAACAAATCCTGTATTGAGTCTGAGTCTGACCCCGAGTCTGAAATCGAGTCAGAGTCTAGTTCTGAGTCGTCCCTGTCGGATCTAGAGGATCCAGATTTTAGATTTGATGTAATCTTTGAAGACGATTCCGTCATAATCAATAAAGGCTTGCAAATTCTTGATTACCCTGCATGTCTATCTTTCCAAGCATTTCCAAGCAAAAGTAATAATCAAATAAATGAAATAAAAGATGAAAAAGAAAAAATAATGATTGGCAAAGAAGAAAATGAACATACATACATTGCATCTGATTGTATGAACAGGGAACAGGTCAGTGAATGTTTGAAGAAATTTGCCGATTGTTTCATGTGGAAGGCAAGTGACATCACGGGAATCGACCCAGCAATAGTGGTGCATAAGATTCCAGTATACCCTGAGGCTAAGCCAGTGAAACAGAAGCTTAGAAGGCTAAAGACAGAATGGTCCTTGAAAATCAAGGAGGAAGTTGCCAAGCAACTGGAGAACAAGTTTATAGAGCCCATTGCTTACCCGACATGGTTAGCAAACATTGTGCCGGTTCCTAAGAAGGATGGAAAAGTCAGAATGTGTGTGGATTATCGGGATTTGAATAAAGCATGTCCGAAGGACGACTTCCCCCTGCCGCACATTGACTTGTTGGTGGACCGAATGGCTGGACACGAGATGGTCTCCTTGACTGATCTCGCTGTCGGGTACAATCAAATAATGATGCATTTGCCAGACAAAGAGAAAACGGCATTCATCACAGAGTGGGGAACCTACTGCTATAGGGTCATGCCCTTCGGGCTCAAAAATGCCGGGGCAACCTATCAAAGAATGGCAACAACCATCTTTCACGACATGATTCACGGAGAGGTGGAAGTGTATGTGGATGATATGGTGGTTAAGTCGAAAACAACCGAAGAACATACGACCGCACTTGAGAAGTTCTTCCTTAGACTTCGAAAGTTTAATTTGAAGCTCAACCCGGCAAAATGTCTGTTTGGAGCCACATCCGGAGTATTTTTGGGGCACATGGTTAGTCGGAAGGGCATAGAGATTGATCCTTCGAAAGCTAGAGCTATTCAGGAAATGCCAGCACCAAGGACCGAAAAAGAAGTCCGAGGTCTCCTAGGAAGGCTACAGTACATCAGCCGGTTCATCTATCAGTTGGCCGATACTTGTGGTCCGATTTTCAAACTACTTAGGAAAGGAGTAGCAGTCAAATGGAATGAGGATTGTCAGGCGGCTTTCGACCAAGTCAAGCAATACCTGCTATCCCCGCCTGTTTTACAACCACCAAGGCTAGGAAAGCCTTTGCTACTGTACCTGTCTGTGACAGAAGAAGCAATGGGTGCCATATTAGCTCAACAAACAGAAGATACAAGGATAGAAAATGCCGTGTATTACCTTAGCAAGAGGATGTTGGAATATGAGTTGAAATACAACAAGATAGAGAAGTTGTGTCTGGCTCTAGTCTGGGCCTGTACCAAGCTGCAACACTACCTCTTGTCTTACACTACACACGTAATCTCTGAATCGAACCCCTTGAAATTCCTTATGGAAAGGCCGGTTCTTGACTGTAAGATGGCAAAGTGGGTGTCAGTGCTTGCGGCTTATGATCTAAAGTTTGTACAACATAAGGCAGTAAAAGGCGGGGCCTTGGCTGACCTATTAGCAGAATTAACGGTCGAAGACCAAATGCCGGAGGTAGAGTTCCCCGACGAAGACCTGTTAAACTTGGAAAGTCAGGTCTGGGAGATGTACTTCGATGGAGCTTCGAACTACCATGGAAATGGGATTGGAGTTGTATTCAAAACTCCTTGTGGAGAATACATCCCAATTGCAGTTAAACTAGACTTCGACTGTACCAATAATGAGGCCGAATACGAAGCCTGCATCAAGGGGTTAGAAGCAGCCTTGGAAAAAGAGATAAAAGTCCTCAGGGTTTTCGGAGATTCCAACCTGATAGTCTCCCAGGCTCTAAGGAAGTGGAAAATCAAGGAAGAGCGTTTGGTTCCTTACCTACAACGCTTAGACGAATTGGCTCAACAGTTTGAGGAATTATCTTTCCACTACCTGCCGCGAGCCAAAAATCAATTCGCTGATGCCCTGGCCACTTTGGCCTCCATGGTTAATGTGGAAAGAGACCAAGTTATTCGGCCCTTGACAGTTAGGCTTCAGAAACAGCCAGCACACATCATGCATTTGGTAGATGACAAGCCTTGGTTTTGGGATATACAAAATTACCTTCAGAATGAAGCCTACCCGGAGGGATCCACCAAAACTGATCAACGGACATTAAGACAGTTAGCGTCTGGATACTTCCTTACTGGGGGAATTCTGTATAAAAGAAGTTGGAACGGCTTGCACCTAAGGTGCGTTGGTGAAGAGGAGGCTCAAACCATTATGGATTCCGTGCATAATGGGGAATCTGGGTCACACATGCATGGGATAGCCTTGGCTCGGAAAATCATGAACCTAGGTTATTACTGGTCAACTATGAATGCGGATTGTGTGAGGCACGCGCGGAAGTGCCATGAGTGCCAAATTTTCGCTAAGCTGCAAAAACGGCCTCCGGTCAATTTAAATCGAATTGCTTCACCGTGGCCTTTTGCAACTTGGGGCATAGATGTAATTGGAAAAATCCACCCGAAAGCCTCTAATGGCCATCAGTTTATCCTGGTCGCTGTAGATTATTTCACCAAATGGATTGAGGCAGCTTCCTTTTCAGTTTTGAACGCCAAGAAGGCAGCGCAGTTTCTACGTGCCAACGTCCTTTGTCGGTACGGAACACCATTCGAGATCATTACTGATAACGGGTCTCATTTTCAAGGCGAATTCGCTGACCTCTTAAAGCAAAAGAAGATTCAACATCATAAGTCCTCACCCTATCGCCCACAAACAAATGGGGCCGTCGAAGCTGCGAACAAGGCTATAAAAGTCATTTTGCAAAAGACAGTTTAGAAACATAGGGCATGGCATGAACAATTACCAAATGCTTTGTGGGGATACAGGACTTCTATCAGAACGCCTACTGGGGCGACTCCGTATTCTTTGGTATATGGTATGGAAGCAGTACTGCCTATTGAGCTGGAAGTTCAGTCGGCAAGAATTATCCAGGAAAGCCAGATCAGCGAAGCAGATTGGGCTGAGAATTATCATTTACAACTCTTGGGAATGGATGAGAAGCGATTGCAAGCTATCCACCAAGCTCAAGTTTACCAAAGAAGAATGGCGCGGCATTTTAACAAGAAGGTTAAAGACCGGAAACTCGAAGAAGGTTGTTTGGTCCTGAAAGAAATTAGACAGCCAATCCTGGACCCACGTGGGAAGTTTCGTCCTCATTGGGCTGGACCCTACGTATTGAAGAAAATATTATCCGGCGGAGCCGTC
This sequence comes from Jatropha curcas, assembly GCF_041381405.1. Lineage (NCBI taxonomy): Eukaryota > Viridiplantae > Streptophyta > Magnoliopsida > Malpighiales > Euphorbiaceae > Jatropha > Jatropha curcas. The sequence continues at coordinate 19,722,205 of NC_143158.1, read as the reverse complement.
ATCTTGACTGATTTGGATGGTTTGGAATTCACAAATCCGTGTAATTTAGATCAGTTAAGAAGATATTTTGTGTAGTTGTAATCATTTGCATAATGTAGAAAGAGCTACATTAGACCTGATTCTCCTTGGAAATTATGTATCGGAGATATGTAGGCAGCCCTCTTTGGGCGCGGTCTAAGCATTAATAAAAAAACACATTTCATATTTCATTCTTCTTTGCCGAATAAAAAAAAAAAGAAAAGAAAACCCGCTAAGCCGAAAACCCGAAAGGGCGGCTTAGGCAAAAGTCGGGGCCCGCTAAGCTGAAAACCCAAAAAGGGCGGCTTAGGCAAAAACGGGTAGCTCGCTAAGTTGAAAACCTGAAAGGGCGGCTTAGGCAAAAGTTAGAGCTTGAATAAATAAAGTTGGATGATGCTTGGAAAGTTTAAAAGACAAATACATTTATAATTAAAGCAAGCAGTTCAAGTCAAGCAGAAGGCAAAAAGTCCAATAAATAATAAAGTTTAAGTCAGAGTCTCAAATAAAAAGCCAAAAAAGCAAAATATCCAAAAATCCAAAGCCAACACAGAAAGTAAAAAAAAAAAACAACAATAAAGTCCAAAAGCCTATAGGAGTCTAAGTGTCCCGCCTCCTCCGTGGAGCAACATCCTCCGAGTCATCCCTAGCTGTTAAACTCCGCTCCACCTCGCCTGTCTTAGGAGTCAGCAGAATCTCCTCCCCAGTCCCAGCCTCATCACCAGTGTCAGTCTGAACCCAACCTTCGAGTGCACTCAGCAGTGCAGTCCTCCTCGGTCTCTCAATTGGCCAGACAGTGGCAATGAACCAGGTCCGATATTCAGGAGAAGTCTGAACACCGGCTGGGTTAGGTAAAGGCCTAACCATATGATGATCTCTGACCCAAGCCCTAAGGACGGCCCGAGTAACACCCGGGGTAATGGCAGAATCAGCTGAAATGTCATCCATAAGTGGAGCAGTCTGATCTATCCTCATCTGTCTCAAAACACGCGAAGCGCAGTACCAAGTACAATGGGAAAGGCCTAAAAGGTAAACCTGGGTATGGCGGAAGCTAGCCTGGATAAAGCGGGTGATGTTGTACTAGGAGATGAACCACAGTATCTCATTTGGGCCCAACTCAATCAACCATGAAGTCCATGCGTCAATAGAAGGATATGTGGTCAAGATCCTCCGCATGCGATACTGGGAAGGATTGTAAGAAAGGGAGGTAGGAGCAGTGACCACTCGAAGATGGTCCTTCAACCAAACCTGAATAATGGATCCTTTTTATTACAAGGGAGTGAAAAATAATAACAAAACATAAAAAAAAGGGGGAAGAAGGAAAATACCTGGAGAATAATGGGAGAAACTGTCCAGTCATCAAACCCTAAAGCAGCCCTGTCAAGGCTCCTACTAGTCTCGGCCAGCACAATGCCGCCAATACAACCCCTATCCTCCATTTGTCGAACCATGGGACAAAGATGCAAATCCCCAAAGCCTGGGTCTTGGTTAAACAAGAAGCCAGCTAATAAACAAAAAACCAGGGCCCGCATTCTTAGCCTCATCCGGTCTGGGTCGTCTGGGCGAGCCTCTGAAAATTCATCAATCAGAGGCAGCAGAATTGCTTTCTGGTCTTCGACAATCATAGCCCTAGCCTGTGGTCGGCTAAAATGAAATATGGTTTTCAAAAAACCTAACATGCCCAATTTTTACCTCATGCTTGACCAAAGGGGCATTGGGATCACACCCTATGATAGCACAGAACTCCTCAAAAAGAGGGCACATCTCCTCCATCATAGCCCCAAACCGAAAAACGTGGGCTTCCGGGTCCCAAAGTCTAATACAGGCCCGTAAAAATCCCAATCAACTACTACACCCCGAAGAGTAATGACAGGAGAAAGACCGTACCTCCCCAAATTGATCTTTTCGACTTTGGAAAGACTCCTAGTCCAGCTGTGCATGCTATGGTTCATCTTTAAAAGAAAAAAAAAAAGAGAGAAAAGGAGAATGAGAGAAGAAAAAGCTGAAAAGTGCCTTTTGGCTCGATTTTCGAGAAAAGATGAGGAATAAAATATATATATATATATATATATATATATTTTCCATAAAATGGGCTGAAACAAAATCCTATTTTCTTTCAAATTTGATAATCATGCATACATGTTTTCAGTACTAACCAAGTGCAGGTACAGTCAAAGTTCAGTACTGAAATACAGGCAAAAAAAAAATTCTCAATTTGGCCCCTAAGGCCCAAAAATTCACATTTTGGCCCCTAAGGCCCAAAAGTTCACATCTGGGCCCCTAAGGCCCAAAAATTCACATTTTGGCCCCTAAGGTCCAAAAATTCCCAATTTGGCCCCTAAGGCCCAAAAATTCACATTTCGGCCCCTAAGGCCCAAAAGTTCACATCTGGGCCCCTAAGGCCCAAAAATTCACATTTTTGGCCCCGAAGGCCCAAAATTCACATTTGGGCCCCTGAGGCCCAAAAATTACATTTGGGCCCCTGAGGCCCAAAAATTCACATTTTGGCCCCTAAGGCCCAAAATTCACATTTTGGCCCCTGAGGCCCAAAAATTCACAATTTGGCCTCTGAGGCCCAAAAATTCACAATTTGGCCTCTAAGGCCCAAAAATTCACATTCTAGGCCTTAAGGCCCAAAAATTCCCAATCAAGAGGCTAAAAGGCGGGTCCTCCGGACGCGTCTGATTCTCGCCTACAAAATTTGGTTTTCAGACAACCACCGATGCCCATAAAACATTTTTTATGGTTGCCGGTGGGGGGCAACTGTGAATACCTAAATTTTGAGGCTCAAAAAAGCCAGTTTTTCCGGCCGCGGCGGTGGCGGCCGCCCTTAAAGGCGGCGGTAGCCGCTATCGCCTGTGAATACCCATTTATTTTGAGGCTCGAAGAGCCAGCTTTCCCGGATTGCAAGCAGTCCGGCCGGACCGAAGGCCATTTTGAAAGTTCATCGGAAGTATGCCAATATGGTACTTGAAATGTCCGAAAAATTACGAGGATCACGGAACTGGTCTCGGAATATTTTTTGGAGGTCCGGAACTCCCGGAAAAGCCTCCGGAACGAAAAAAGAAAAAGGGGAAAAGGCACACGTGCCCGCCCACGGGGGTGGGCATGCCTGCCCAGGCCAGGCGGGCACGCCCGCCCAAACCAGGCGGGCATGCCCGCCCTCGAAGGCGGGCAGGGGCGCCCGGGATCACGTTTTTTCCTATAAAAAACGGCTCTGGGGCTCCGTTTTGAGACACTCAGTCTGTGTTAACGGACGCTCCTTCTCCCTACGCTCTTTGCGATTCTTTACTGCTTTCTTGCATTTTTTTAATTTTAGTTTTATTTTATTGTTGTGATACTTGGTCACTTAAAATTAAATTTAAAATTAATTCCCTTAACGAGGAGCTTAACCTGGAGTTAAGAATCGGTCGACGATTAAATCAGGTACATGAACTGAACTCTGCCTATTTAATTTTAGCACGTCATGCATGCTTCTTTTCTACTCCTAATAATTCTACAACTGCATAAATGCATCCATGCCATCATTAGGCAAACAAATTGCCTCAATTAAATAAATTTAGGCTAAATGCCCGATTAATTAATAATCGCGGTATTAAGGCCTAAATCCGACAATATTGGCTCAAAACACCTAGTTAATTAATAGCTATGGTGTAATCGCCTTTATTTCAAACAAATCCTGCTTAAGTCCAATTAATTAATAATTGTGGCTAAAAGCCTTAATTGATCACGTTTTGGCAACAAGTTGCCTACAATTAAATCGATCTTTTGGCAAAATGCCTTAAAATTAATCAACTTATTTTGGCAAAAAGCCTTAAATCAATCATTTTGGCGACAATCGCCCAATCAACATCATTTTGGCAATCAAATTGCCTAAATCACTCTTTTGGGCTAAAAGCCTTAAAATCAATCATTTTGGCGACAATCGTCTAAAATTAATCATTTTTGGCAACGATTGCCTAAATCAATCTTTTTGGCTAAAAGCCATTAAAATCAACATTTTGGCATCAAATGCCTAAAAATCAATCAATTCTTTGGCAAAATGCCTAAACAAAATGCACAAAGCATACACACACTCATGCATAAAGCATTCTCATTCAAAGCCCTCTAAAAGAGGCCTATCGAACTACGTTGACTTTGATCTTCCATTCAAACGGAAGTACGTAGGCATGTTTGGGATTTAACCCCGGGCGGCAAGCCAAAATCACATAAACATTTTTCATTGGTCCCAATTACATCATCTTTCACCCTGCAAAGCATTCATCTTTGGTTAGTTCATCAGCATGACATAGTCTCAGGATCCACCTCGGGTTCGTAGACCATGCCTTGAACATTTGGGATAATTAATCTAGTAACTAGGTTAATTAAAATTGGAGTCACTTAGGGTTTTTCCTAGTTTTCCCTAAAATAATTAAACGAGGTGGCGACTCATACATTCACGTGCATTTCTGCCCTTAGTCACATGCATTCATATGCTATGATATTCGGGGTAGGGGTTCACACATACAGGTATGGTTTATTGAAACTGTACACAACATACAAATATCATACGCTAAAACAGTCAACATTCTCACTCCATGTTTCCATACAACACTCGTAATCAAGTTACATTCAATTTTACTTGCATCCCAAGAAACCATTTCAATCAATATATAATAAATCATCTCGAAAGCAACCTCATATATATTTTTATCCACATAGTTTGCAGTACAAGTAATCTCATAACAGTGTTAATTTCACATATCTGCTAGCAATATATTTCATAATATCATGTACACAATGGTAATTTACTACTCAAGTAGTCTCATAACAGTGTTAATTTCACATGTTTGATAACAACATATTTCATAATATCATATACACAATGGTAATTTACCACTCAAGTAATCTCATAATATTCTTAATATAAAAGATTTCCATAACAAGAGAACACATCATATTATCTGAGACTCTAATCCACATCATAAGCATAGTGTTACATGTATATAACACTATCTTGCACTAGAAGTGACTATATAAGTAGTCCTATAATTAACTTGCATAACAAGTAATCATATATCAACAGTTTGTAGGCAGCTTGTATTGCAAGTAATCACTCATTACAATTGTGTTAACAATATCTTCTTCATCAGTCTAGATAATTGGGCCTTAATAGTGACTCAAAAGAAACAAAAGCGGAACTGGTAACAGAACGGTGCATGATAACAGTCAAACTAATACTGGCTAGTTAGCCTTTTAATAGTAGACTTAAAAGTCTTTCAGATACAGAGTCAGTAGAGTTCCTGTTGACGCGTGTCTTTATGCCCCTGCCTAACCCGATGAGGATATAAGGACACGTAATGAGGGATCATGGTTATCTGGAAGTCTTTAAACCCTGGGATTGATTTAAACCAATTTGAGGGTGACTGATTTGCGTTAGAGTTGCGTCACGCAGCTATAAGGTGCATGACGGCACTGACAGTTGCGTTACGCAACGGTCCAGAAAGTGAGCTGCGTCATGCAGCTATCAGGTCCGTCACGTAGCCGTCAGTTGCGTGACGCAGCTATCCCCTATTGCCCTACCCATATAAATACTGCATTTTTTTTTTGTCTTATGAAGGGAGGAATTTTTAGGGCGTAAAAAAAGACAATTGCGGCTAGGTTTTCTGCAGAAACTCTACTGAGTTCCCTTGAAGAAAAACAGCCTTCAGAGATTGATTAAGTTAAAATAAAAATCATAAAAAAGAGAAAAAGAAGAGGAAAATAAAAGAGAAGGAGTTGGGTGTTGAAAACTTGGTGAACAAAGGCTTCTGGGAACCTGAAATCTCATTCCTTAAGGCGTTCAGATTGTTTACAATCCTCAATCTGAGGGTTAGGTAATCATCTAAGACTTTTTCTTGGTATTTTTAGTTGTTTATTCATTATTATTTATTTTATTGGTGTTTTAGTAGTGTGATCTTATTTAAACGGTAATCTGCCCATTCTTGGATGTTTCCGGGTTGTAGTAGAACATGTTTTAATAAAAGGAAAATGTAGAAAGGGTTATTTGAAAAGTAGTTACGGACCAGAGCAGTTGCGTCACGCAGCTATAAGGTGCGTGATGGAACTGTTCATGTCCAAAACATAGTTAAATTGCCCAGATTAGTTGCGTGACGGAACTGTTCGTATCTATGATTTTATTTCACTTTTATTTTCTGTTTAATACTATATTTGAAATAAACAATTGATGGATCTGAAAGTTTTCCCAAATCATGAACAGCTGCGTCACGCAACCGTTAGATCCGTCACGCAACTGTTCTTCCATAGAACAGCTGCGTGATGCGACTGTTCTAACGTTCTAGAAAAAAAAAAATTTTGTGCAATTAAATAAATATTCAATTCTCTTAATAATTCAAGGGACAACCAATTGTGGGCAGATTACGGTTTAATCAAGTTTAGTATGTTAATATATTGTTATGCATGATTTCAGTTTTTTTAGGGTTTCTTGGATTTAAATTGGATAGAATGTATTTTAGGTTCGGTTTGTGGCCCGCCTTTAACCATAAGGCAAGAGCGGGTCTTTCATTTATTTTGACTTAACTGCTGTGGGTTGAATGGTTGGTGTGGTTTGAATGATTATGAATGCAATGAATGAATTTATTTGGGACGATTAAATAAATTTCCACATAGGAACTCGATTCGATTTATTCGGGTTGGGTTTGTATAAATAATTTGGCTTTTCTAAATTAAAATAAATTAGAAATTGTAGGTTAAAAGAGGCCAGTTTTCTAGGCGTCGGCTTCCAACGTGCCGACGTACCAATTCCCTTACCCAGAATCGCACTTGGTGCGCCTGACCAGTTCTTTAAATTGGCCTTAAACAAAATTGGGTTTTAAATGAAGTCACTTTTAAAATTGGAAACGGTCCCATTGTTGAAAAAATGGGTGGCGACTCAAATGTTTTATAAGACCGATCTATCGGCATCGTATCCTAAAATGTTTTGTCACCAATTGTCAAAAATAAAGACCACTTTTTCATAATAAAATCACTTTTCCAAATCGAAAACGAAAATCGAGCGTTTTTCGAGTCCCTCGGGGGCGGTGCGAAAATAGATTGGCGACTTCATTGGGGATGCATCCACTAATCCCCGGTTATTTTTTAATAACTAGATGGTTGCAATTAGAAATTGACTCTAAAACCTACATTTTCTCAATAAAAATTGGTTAGAAAGCCGTTGGAAAATTCTTTAATCGTCCGTATATGTTTATGTGCTTTCCTTTTTTTGTTTCTAGGATCTTGCATTCATACTGCATTTCTCTCTTCTCACCACTTTCTACCCATATTACCCTTCGGTATCATTGTTAATTTCAAAGGTGGATCCAGCCTAAACCTCACGTTTTAGGTACATCCACCCAAGAATTAGCAATTTTACCAACCGTAAGCCTAGTACCTTTAAAGGTGCGTCAAAAGGAGTAGGCCCATAAAAAGCCTGAATCCTGTCTGCGGAACTCAGACTTTGTAAACCAAATCGACTAAAGCCCATGCATGTAGTCAAAAGCCTTAGTCACTTCCCCTAAGGAACACCTAATTCTGTTTGCTGTTATTTTGCCGCATTCATTTTCGAGAGTTTATATCGTCAATCTCAAAACCCCCTGTTGGTTGTCGAGATTAGACCATATCCTAGGAAACAGATGTCGGAATTTATACCAACGGAACTCGTGTGTGGGAGAAATAAGGTTGGAAGGCATACATTTCCCGACTCCCGTTCCCCTGTATGTTAAAAACTGTTCATATGCGGTGACATTCATGCACCATATAATACATTTCAGCCATGCATTTAAGAGCTAATTTTCAGTATGGACGTTTGACCTTGATTTCGAGACTGGACCTCAAATTCGTTTTGAATAACATAATGCAATCATTTATAGTGAATTTATACCCAAAAGAAAAGGGAGTTATAAGGGGGTTGCGATTCCTTCGTATTTTCACATTTCTCGCATTATTTGAAAGTAAGCGTGAGATTGAAGAAATTTGTAACAAATCAAAGTGAGATCCTGCTTGGGACCATATGTTCCAAGCCAAAAAGTAAGGATACAAAAAATTATCATAAAAAATGTTCCGCTTGGAAATCCTTTCACTCTAAGGCAAAAATTAGGAACTTGAAAGAAAATAGTCAACTGTAAAATCCAAAAGGAACGGTCGACGACAGATAAATGCCAAAAATGTTTGAGTACGAAATAAGTTATTGCCATGTTATTCACACTGAATTTTGGGTCCAATCGTTGAAACCGAGATCTTATTTCCATACCGATCATTAGAACATTAGACTTGCATTCCTCATTCTATGTGTTGCTATTTCTCATGCATACATGCAGGACCTACTTTAACTCAGGTATTTCTATCTATCAGTCAGAATTGATCCATCCCAGGAAATCGCTTCGAGAGCTTAGCACCGACGCCCTGGTCAACGTTTGGTCAGAGTGTCCCCAATCCCCGAGCCTGCTCCGGTTAGTCCTGTGGTTCATTCAAGTTCATCGGATTCGGCTTCTGATTCAAATTTGGTAGAAATGGCTGACCACACTGTGAATGAGACTGGTTTCTCTCCAGCCCAGATAAGGACCATTACCGAGATAATAGCTACTGCTTTCGCCCAAGAGAGGGCACAAAACCAGGTTCCTCCTGCTTCAAGCAACCAGCCTGTGGTTGAGGAAAAGGAGATTCCAGAACCCACTTCGGATAATCAAGCCTCTACTAGTAATGCTGTTCCAATTGAGAATGATCTGGCTAAGCAGTTTGCAGAGCTGAAGGATAAAGTGGAGAAAATGTCTGTCGCAAAAGAGAAGGACCCAGTCACTAATTTCCACGTGGCTGAATATGTCTTGCATCCAACAAGTTCCACTTCATTCAAGACTTTCAAGCATACCTTGTTTGAAGGAGACAATGACCCGCGATCCCATTTATCTGAGTTCATCCGAGTCGCCCAAATGAACCGATATAATGAGGAAGATGTCTTACGGGCATTTCCTCAGACACTGCATAAGAGATACAGGAGATGGTATGATGGCTTGGATACAGAGACGCAGAGAGATTGGGTCAAGCTACAGACTGCTTTTCTCAAGCACTTCAAAACTAATGATAGTGATGAGTTCGGCCTGCGTGACTTAGAGAGCTTAAGGCAAGAAAAGGATGAAAGTTTCTTAGATTATTACAGGAGGTGGAGAACAAAACTGTTCATGGTCCAGACAAGGCCAAAGGACCAAGAGCTGATCAGGATTTTCAGTCGAAGCCTCCTACCTTTCTTCAAGGAGAGGATGTTGGCCCAACCTCTCATTGATTTTGCGCTCGTTCAAAGGGCTGGGTTGAATATCGAAGAGCTGTACAAAGATGAGAAGAAGAAGAACCGAGGGTTTGGTAACTACCGGTCCTCTTACACTGATAGAAATGTTGGAAATAGTGCCACAAACCAATTAGGGACTAGCAACACGGTGGGAGCTGTTAACGAGAAAGTAAGAAGGGAGTTCACCGACTTGGGCAGACCTTTAAGCACGGTCATGAGATCCTGCATTAAGAATGGCGTGCTGTCCAAGTTGCCAGTTAATCCAGCTAAGCCTGTTCGGGGTAGGTTTATGGATCGGGACTGCGAATACCATCAGTGTAAGGGTCATGCTACGGATGACTGCTTCAAGCTTAGGCACGACATACAGGATCTAATAGACAGTGGAAAGATCACCAAACCTTCTGAACGCAATAAGCCAAGCACAAAGAATAATCCATTGCCACAATACCAGTATAACTATCCACCCTACAAGTCTCAAGCGGGCGGATCAGTTAATGCTATTGGGAGTGGGCTGCCTGAAGAATTGGTGTTGGCAGAAGTAGAATGGGAAGAGAAAATGTGTACCATGTTGAACATCTGGGATGATTGTAGCAGTGAGGAGGAAGAAGAAAGGAGGCCTGTGAAAATTGAAATTGAGAAGAGCATCACAGTCCAGGTAGGAGATGTACCAGAAAATGAAGATGAGCAAATTCAGCTGGCAATTCAAAAAAGTTTGGCTGATCAAGAAGACCAATGGTACTATAGCAGTGATGAGGATGTAAATGAAGTTGGCATCCAGAGCTTGACCCGAAGTGGTCGTGTGTATAATCCAGACAACAATGTTCAGTCTAAGGGAAAAGGAGTTGTCATCGAGGGGATAAAAAAGAAAGCCACAGATAAAGGTGAAGAACAGCCCGAGGAAAAGAAAAAGGAAGATGAAGTGGGAAAGGTACAAAACAAGGCTGCTGAAGTGGGTGAAAGTAGCCAAAACAAAATACCAAGCGGCGTAGCAGCAAGTTAAGTACTGAGTCAGCTACAGAGGACCAAGGTTGACATCTCACTATGGGATTTACTGATAGCCTCAAAGGAGCACAGAGAATCTTTGTTAGAAGCTATACCATTTGTTAGGGTTCCTGCCAGGATCCAGAGTGTGGATATGATCAATGTATTACAGCGCAGGATTGGTGAGATCACCTTCTTCGATTCCGATCTTCCTCCGGAAGGAAGGAATCACTTCAAGCCTCTTTCCATCCAGGTTGCCGTTAATGGGCGAGAAACCCGCAATGTGATGGTGGATAACGGGTCGGCATTGTGTGTATGCTCACTGAAAATGCTGTCCAAATTTAAGATCGAGGAGTCGGAACTTAAGCCGTCTAACATGGTAGTTAAAGCCTATGACAACACCATGCGTAATGCTAGGGGAACTTTCAGGGCAAAGATTTCGGTGGGGACTATAGAAAGTTGGGTAGATATAGTCGTCTTGGATATTTTGGCCAACTATGCTCTATTGTTGGGAAGGCCATGGCTTCATCCTCTGGGTGCAATTCCCTCCACATTGCACAGAAAAGTTAAGGTTCCTTGGGGCACGGAGGTAGTAACCATTAATGCGCAAGAAGATTTGAATGTGGCAGCTATAGAAGGTTTAGAGGCGGCTTTACCTTTATCTGGTTTTCAGGTGGCTGTGATTGATGATGTTGTAATTACTGAAAACAAAAGTGCAGTCAACAGGATGAGCCCTTTTTCCCGTAAAATGATGAAGAAGATGCAGTGGAAATACGGTAAAGGGCTAGACCGAGATTTACAAGGAAGATTTGAACCTATGCCATCATCACATGGTCAGCAAGGCCGACGTGGACTGGGGTACTGGGAGAATAGAAAGAAAGAGAGATATGAAGTCCAGTCTCCGATAAAAGAACCAGGACTGAATAAGATTTTCTTTGTCCTAGAGGCTTCAGTGGAATTTCAGAGCAGAGGAAAGACATATCCTGGTCTGGAAATCTTCATGGCAGATTTTGAAGAGCAGCTAATTAAGTCTCCTGAGCCTTCCTTCGAACAGTTGGTAGAGGGCACACAGTTCATGGTTGGTATGTTTCAAACAGGCAGTGGCGCAGAATGGACACAGAAGATACCTGAATTTGAAGATTTCCTTGGGATTGGGGACGAAGCTTCAAGAATGGTGCAGGAACAGAAGTCTAAGGCAAGGATCCTCCAGTCAATACTAGCAGCGGAAGATGAAGAAGAAGCAGAGAGGAAGGGGATGAAGATGGTAGAGAATGAAGAGGCGAAAGAAAAAGCTGTCCCAGAAGCAAAGGAAGCTCTAGATGCTGATGAAGTGATTCAAGCTATAAAGGACAGCTGCGATGAATGTATTGAACAAGTTATTAATCCTGTTTTTGCTTTTTTGATTATTGTTTTGAGAACAATTTGGATGGATTCCCTTTATTATTTCAATCAATGGAAGTGAATTTTGATTACTTGTTTTCTTGTTTTCCTGATTGTCACGTTCATGGCATTGATTATACCACACGCATATTTGACATAAATGCATTGCATCATTTTGCATTTAACCTAAGCACCATCGAAGATCCCAAAATAATCGAAATCGGATCAAACTTTAAACCTGAACTTAGACAGGATCTCCAAGAATGTCTTAAGAGGAATTCAGAGGTATTCGCCTGGAGCTATGCTGATATGCCAGGAATCGACAGGTCAATCGTAGAACATTTCATCCCTACTGACCCGAGTATTAAGCCAGTAAAGCAAATGAGGAGGCGGGTCAGACCAGAGTGGCAAGACAAGATCAAGGCTGAGGTCCAGAAGCAGTTAGATGCAGGATTCTTAGAGGTAGTACATTATCCTGAGTGGTTGGCAAACATAGTCCCTGTGCTGATGAAGGATGGGAGAATAAGAGTCTGTGTTGACTACAGGGATCTAAACAAAGCCTCGCCCAAAGATGACTTTCCACTTCCACACATAGATGTTTTGATCGACAATGCTGCTTGAATGGGATGTTATTCTATTATGGATGGATTCTCTGGGTACAACCAAATTTTGATGGCCCTAGTTGACAAGCATAAGACTGCCTTCACTACTGATTTTGGGACTTTTTGCTATAGGGTGATGCCATTCGGATTAAAGAACACCGGGGCAACATATCAGAGGATGGCGACTACGTTATTTCATGACAAGATCCATAAAGGATTGGAGGTATATGTGGATGATATGGTGATCATGACAAAAACACAGGAAGAACACACGGAGATGTTGGAAAAGTTCTTCGCACGGGTCAAACAGTACAACTTAAGACTCAATCCCAAAAAGTGCATATTCGGAGTAACGAAAGGGAAGCTGTTAGGTTTTGTTGTAGGACCTAACGGAATTGAGGTTGACCCAGACAAAATAAAAGCCATTCAGGATATGGAATCACCAAGAATCGAACGTCAGGTGAGAAGCTTCTTAGGAAAAATCCAATATATCAGCAGGTTTATTTCCAGGCTATCCATCACATGTGCTCCAATCTTTAAGCTACTTAAGAAGAATCAACCAGTTAGATGGAACGAGGACTGCCAGAAAGCCTTTGATCATATAAAGAAATACTTGATGAATCCACCAGTGTTGAGTTCGCCTAGACCGGGAGAGCCTTTGATCCTGTACTTGTCTATAGAGGATGCAAGAGTTGGAGCTATGTTGGCACAGTCGGATGCTGCTGGAGTAGAAAAGGCCATCTATTACATCAGCAAGAAACTGCTGCCTATCGAGGAGAAGTATAATTTCGTAGAGAAAACATGTATGGCAGTGGTGTGGTCGATAAAGAAATTGAGGCCTTACTTTGATTCCTTCAGGGTCACTTTCATTTCTAAAATTAATCCTATGAAGTATCTTCAGAGAACACCTACTCTAGAAGGACGATTGTCCAAATGGCTAATTCAGATGTCCAGCGTAGATGTAGAGTTTGTCACAAAGAAGAAGGTCAAAGGTCGGGTTGTGGCAGAATTTCTGGCAGAGAATCCCATTGTAGATGATGAGTCATGGGAATTGGAATTTCCAGATGAACATTTGTTGTGTGTTGAAACAGCGGTTTGGAAATTGTACTTTGACGGGTCAGCCAACAGAAACAGAGCAAGAGCTGGTATAGTGATAGAAGCACCCAACGGCGAGGTCACAACAATGTGCAAAAGATTGTTGTTTTCAGTCACCAACAATATGCCCGAATATGAAGTGTGTATCATGGGAATGGAGGCTATTCTTGCATCAGGTGCTAAGGAAGTCGAGGTGATAGGAGATTCACTGTTGGTTATCGAACATGCCAATGAGAGATGGAAAGTGGAGGAAGAAAGGTTGAAGCCCTATGTTGAGTACTTGTTAAAGAAGGCGGCGCTCTTCGACACGATCACTTTCACTCACATAGGAAGAATTCATAACAGAATCCCAGATGCTTTGGCAAACCTGGCGTCAGCTTGGCAAGATTTAAGTAAAGTCCCAAAGAAGCCATTTATCATTACAGCGGCAAACATCCCGTGCTATGAAGAACATTTTGTGAATCAGGTTGAGTCAAAGGAAGAACCTTGGTTTATGGATATCTTGCGGTACATGAAAGACGGAACCTTTTCTGATGATGCAATAAAGGAAGACCGTTTAGTTCTAAGAAAAATGGCTTTGAATTACGTCTTGGCCGACGGTGAGCTATATAGGAGGGCTTGGGACGGAATGCTGCTAAGATGTGTGGGTAAGAAAGAAGGAGAAGAAATAATGAAGAAAATCCATGAGGGAGTCTGCGGTACTCATTTGAGTGGTATGAGTTTGGCCAGAAAAATCATGAGGCAAGGCTATTTTTGGGTGCAGATGGAAGGTGATTGTGTGAACTATGTACGCTATTGTAAAGCCTGCCAGTACCACGACAACAAAAACCACTTGCCTGCTGCTGAACTCCATCCAACAGCTCCTTCTTGGCCTTTTTCAGCATGGGGTATAGATATTATTGACAAGATCATGCCAGCAGCATCAAATGGCCATCAATATATCTTGGTTGCAGTAGACTACTTTTCTAGGTGGATCGAGGCTCAATCCTACAAAACTTTGACCGCCAAACATATGGCTAGATTCATGGAACAGAACATTTTCTATCGCTATGGTGTTCCCCATCATATAGTTACAGACAATGGTTCTCATGCTTAAGCGAACGTCGGTCAGTTGCTATATAGATATAAGGTTGAGCATCACCATTCTTCTCCTTATCGACCTCAAGCTAATGGTGCAGTGGAAGCCGCGAATAAGGAGATTAAGAAAATTCTGTCCAAGATGTGCGAGAAGTATAGAAGCTGGGCTGAGAAACTTCCTTTCGCGCTCTGGGGGCATCACACTACATTCAAGTCAGTGAATGGAGCTTCTCCTTTTGAACTTGTATATGGGATGGAGGCAGTGTTACCTATAGAGCTTGAAAAGAAGTCTCTCAGAGTTCTTGTGGAAGCTGGTCTAACCGAGGATGAATGGGTCAAGAAAAGGTATGAGGATCTGGCACTTTTAGATGGCAGAAGATTGAACGCCCGATTCCAGGATCAGATGAGAAAGAGAAAGATTGCTAGTTTCTACAACAAGCGGGTACACCCAAGGGCTCTGAAAAATGGGGATTTAGTACTGATCAGATTGTTGGACCATGAATCACAGAGTCCTCCTAGAGGGAAATTCAGACCCAACTGGCACGAACTATTCAGAATTCAGAAGCTATTAGCTAAAGGTGCCGCTGAATTGATCACTATGGAAGGGAAGCCTGTCAATCGGATTGTTAATCTGGACCAGATGAAAAGGTTCTATGTCTAAAATGATGATTCCGATTAAAAAAAAAAAAAAAAAAAAAAAGAGGCTAGGTTGAAAACCCGAAAGGGCGACCTAGGCAAGAAATGAGCTCGCTAGGTTGAAAACCCGCAAAGGGCGGCCTAGGCAAAAGTTAGAGCATAAGAATATAAAAACAAATAAAAACTTCGGGATTAATGCGTGGTGCTTAGTTTAAATGTGAAATCTATGCCATGCGTTTGTGACATATTTGTGACTGGTTGCTTAATGTCCTCAACTTGACTAGAAGGAGAATAGGTAAATGAGTAATTAGAATGAATGACCATTGTATTAAAATAGTTTTTCTTTACTTCGGTGTAATGTTGAAAGAAGTGAGATTAATAAAGAGCTGGAATTTCAAATTTTTCTTCCTTTTCATTTCGGGGATATGATTAAGGAATATAAGACCTTCCTCTTTGTTTATTTAATCAAGACTTACTCATCTATTTTGAAAATGTTCTGGCTGTTGGTCTTGCCCGAGTAATGAGTTCTTTCAAACATCGATCAGGAGAACAAATGCCATCTTCTCAGTGATTTCCTTGGAAAGATCGATAAAAAACCATGGATAAAACCTTAGCACTCAGTATGTTCATGCATACATAAAGGAGTTGCATATGTTATTTTTGTTTGATTAGTGCAGGTGATAAAATGGTCACCCCCTCTTCCTATTTACAGCTATCAGTTTCCGTCTTTAGTAAAAAAAGTTTACTTTTACGTGCTTTTATTTCTTAATCCAAGGGCGAGAGGCCCAAGTGCTAACCCGGCAAATCATTTCGAAAGAAAAGATCTGTTGCCTTTTGTTACGTCCATGTGCAGAAAGCTGGAAATAATAAAGACAGAGCTATCAGAGTCATTCATTGAAAAAGAGGGGATACATTAATTGGGAGCTCATGGCCCTGGAATACAAGAAACTAAAAAGAAAAAAAAAACGTAGCAACGGCATTTATTCCAGTGGGTGAATCTTCAGATACCAATCCTTTCAAAACCTAGTATCATCACTGGGTGTAAAAACAGTCAACATACTCGGGTGTCACGGTGTCCTGCATCACCCCTTGGCCCAGGTACCAAGTGTTTCGTTTCCGCCAACGGTCAACTAAATTGGTCAACAGACTCTGCGCCATGGGACCACTCTCGAAGTCATGGATTTTGGGAACGCGCTGTATCATACCCTACTCACGGCTGATCCTGTCTGGGAAATAGGCCATGGAACGGTCAAGACCAGCGTATAACACATAATTGAGGTTCATGCTCCCAGCAGTGACCAGTCTAATCCTCCACCAAGGACAAGTCCACCGAATCACGGGGTTATCCCCAAACTCAAAGTGTCCTCAGGACCGAGGTCGAAAGTTGGCAGGGCCATAGGTTGGAATCAAACGAGCTGGGACTGGAGAAATTAGGCTTAACTTATCTAGAGCCCAGGCTTGCAACAATATTGGGCACCCTCGATGGTGAACATTGAAGTTGGTGACATGAAGGGCAATATCCCTGACCCAGCACATTGTCTCTCCCATGATCATCATAAAGACAGTGTGACGATACACTTGCATGTCATGAACAATGGTCAGCAGTCGGAAATCTCCCATTCCAGGTTGGCGATTTTTCATGGCATACATATTCAGCAACAAGAAACAACAAGCCCGAACCCAAGAGGGGTTCGCATCCATGGAAAGAACCCTATTCAGAAAAGGCTCTAAGGGAAGGCCCTGATCCGGGTTTATGCCGTCAGGAAGGTAAACTGGGCATAGGGCCGCAATCTCGGCCAGATTATGTCTCGGGCCTGGGGGCAAAGCTGGAGTTTCATCTTGTTCAGGGTGATGACCCATCACAGCACACATTTCCTTGTAGGTCGGAGTTACTTCGGAATCTTCAAATCGGAAAACCATGGTGTTGGGGTTAAAGTACATGACGAGCCAAGACAGGAAACTATGGTCTGGCTTCAAATCTTTGAAATATTTCAGCCAGGCGAGTTGCTTCATGGGGTGAATCTGCCACAGGTCGTCAGGAATGGATTGAACGAACGACGAAACTTGGTTTCTGAAAGCCATGGAAAAGGGTTATTTAAGAAACGGAGTTGTTTTGAATGCTGGGAGTGAATGCTGGGAAACCTCTACTTATAGGAGTGGAAAGGGTTCAGTGAATGAGACGCCATCATCATAGTATTTACTATCGATGGTGGTTGGATGAGCATTTATGCATAGACCACTCCGGTAGTTGGACATTTATGCTTGTGTTAATAAGATGGACAGTTCTTGCAATAGAGAAGTTGAGCCTTTATGTCCGCATTAACCAAGTCAGACCACGCCTGCAAAAGAGTGGGACGTATCCTTTTCTCTCTGATTTTTGTTCAATTCTTATTTTATTGCTTGTTGTCCTTTGTAAAGAAAAAGCAGATGGGCATTCATGCCCGCATTAACCAAGTGGACCGCCCTGGTAAGTAAGTATTATGCTTCGTTTTTGTTCCTGGTTAGTTTTTATCTTATTTTATTTTCCTTATCTTATTTTATTTTATTTTCCTGTTTACAATAAATTGGTTGAGCATTAATGGGATGGACCACTCTTGCAAGTAAGTGGGGTACTTCCATTTTGCGTTTTTTGTGTTTGTATTTCGCTTATGCAGGAATAAAGTCTCACAAATTGTAAATAATAAACATGTAAATAATACTATAATAAAAGCAAAAATAATAATACTGTAATGAAGAAAATGTAAATACTATGGTAAAATAAATGTAAAAACACTGAAAATGTGCTCCTGCAAGCTACAAAAATGTCACAAAAAGAATGATCAAAATGGAGAAAGCCGGCTAACGTCGCCTCTGGCTGAGACTGTGAATACTAAAATTTTGAGGCTTGAAAAGCCTATTTTTCTATACTGCAGACACTCCGACCGGACCGAAGGCCATTTTGGAAGTTCACCGAAAGTATGCCAATATGGTACTTAAAACGTCCGGAATGTCGCGAGGATCGTGGAACAGGTCCCGGAATATTTTTCGGAGATCCGAAACTCCTGAAAACCCCTCTGAAGCAAAAGGCCCAAGGGGCCGCCGGACACGGCGACGCCTGCCGCCAGCCTCCAGCGGCACCTACCGCCGACGCCGGCGGCACCTGCCGCTGGAGGCCCAATTCTGCCTATAAAAATGGCCTCCAGGTCTTTATTTTGGCCACTCCTGTCTGTGTTGACGGACGATCTTTCTCCCTCACGCTTTTGAGATTCTTTTACCGCTTTTTGCATTTTTAATTCAGTCTTTATTTTTTTTTTATGTGTTGTGATACTTGGCCACTGAAATTAAACAAATTCTAATTAATTAATTGATATTCCCCGAACGAGGAGCTAAATCTGGAGCTAAGAAGCGGTCGTCGATTAAATCAGGTACATAAACGAAACTCTGCTCATTTAATTTTAGCACTTCATGCATATTTCTCTTCTACTCTTAATAATTCTACAACTGCATAAATGCATTCATGTCATTATTTAGGTAAATAAACTACTTTAATTAAACACGATTAAATTTAAATGCCCAGTTAATTAATAATCGTGGTGTTAGATCTTAAATCCGACAATTTTGGCTAAAGAATCTAGTTAATTAATAACTACGGTTCAATCGCCTTATTTCGAACAAAATCTAGCTTAAGTCCAATTAATTGATAATTGTGGCTAAAAGCCTTAATCAATCGCGTTTTGGCAACAAATTGCCTACAGTTTAATCAATTACATTTTGGCAACAAATTGCCTACGGTTTAATCAATTTTTGGCAAACAAATCGCCCATAAATAAGATTAACCATTTTTAGCGACAAGTCGCTTAAATCAATTTTTTGACATAATGCCTTGAATTAATCAACCAACTTTGGCTAAAAGCCTTAAAATCAATCATTTTGGCGACAATCGCTCGATCATATCATTTTGGCAAACAAATTGCCTAAATCAACCAATTTTGGCTAAAAGCCTTAAAATCAATCATTTTGGCGACAATCGCTCGATCACATCATTTTGGCAAACAAATTGCCTAAATCAACTCATTTTGGCCAAAGGCCTTAAAATCAATCAATTTCGGCGACAATCGCCCAATCAACACATTTTGGCAAACAAATTGCCTAAATTAACTCATTTTGGCCAAAGGCCTTAAAATCAATCAATTTCGGAAAAATGCCTTAAAATCAACCATTTTCGGCTCAAAGCCTTAAAATCAACCGTTTCGGCGACAATCACCCAATCACATCATTTTGGCAAACAAATTGCCTAAATCAACACATTTTTGGCTAAACGCCTTAAAATCAATCATTTTGGCGACAAATCGCCCGACAAAATCAATTTCAGCAATAATAAGCCCGAACATCAATTTTGGCAATAATAAGCCCAAATATCAACTTTGGCGACAAATCGCCCGACAACCATTTTTGGCACAAATGCCTTAAAACCAACATTTTTGGCGACGGACGCCTAATTGAATAAATCGATCCTTTAGCAAAATGACTAAACAAACATGCACAAAGCATATACACACTCATGCATTAAGCATACACCTTCAAAGCCCTTCAAAGAAGGCCTATCGAACTACGTTGACTTTGATCTTCCATTCAAACGGAAGTACGTAGGCACATTAGGGATTTAACCCCGAGCGGCAAGTCGAAATCACATAAACATTTTCATTGGTCCAAATTACATTAATCACCTTGCAAAGCATGCATTTTTTTTTTGTTAGTTTAGCAGCATGACATAGTCTCGAGATCCACCTCGGGTTCGTAGACCATGCCTTAACATTGGGATAATTAATCTAATAATTAGGTTAATTAAAATTGGAGTCACTTAGGGTTTTTCCTAGTTTACCCGAAAATAATTAAACGAGGTGGCGACTCATACATTCACGTGCATTTCTGCCTTTAGTCACATGCATTCACATGCCTATGTGTTTTTCGGGGAAGGGGTTCACAGTTTGGCAACTCTGCTGGGGATATTTGATGTAATCATTTTGCATAAAGTGGACTACAATTGTTGTGTAAAATTAACTTGCCCTTCTTTAGGGTATTATTTTACTATGCTTTGTTTTGCAGGGTATCCTAACAGGAATCAAGAGTTCTTTCCTTAAGAATACTTGATATGGAAATTTGGACTTAATTGTAAAATGTGATTAAGACATTAAAATTTGTTGATTTATTTGCACGATTGAGAATCTTTTTCTCCATTGCATAAAAAATGAACTTGAAATGAATTTCTTCTCCTTCTGTTCAAACTTCTGAGTCTGGATAGCAAGTAGCGCTGATCGACAGGTCTCTTTGATTATGTCGACGGACAGCCAAAGCGTCCTCCCTGTTACCGCAAACCATCCCTAATCCTTTTGGGGGTGGCCCATGAGTATGCGTACCGTTGGACCCACGCGAAACTCTTTGTTTCACATGTGGTTAGGTATATCCATGCTCAAGGATCAAGGGTCCCTTAATAAGCCAATTCTCTATTTGTGTCATGGCCTATAGAACTTATCCTTTAGGACTGTATGCGCCCAATGATACGAATCATCTCATTGAAATGGATTATGACATGTTGTTGTGTACATTCACGACATATCATAAACATAGAATAAACACAAAAAAGGACAAAAAAAAAACATTTCTTTTTTAGTCATGCACAGTTGGACAAGGAGTCGATCTACCTCATATCAGCTACCCTGATACACAATACTACCCACTGTACCCTAATCCAATTACCCTTATACTTACAGGTACCCCCTGTTCAAGTGCCAACATTAGTGCCAGCCACGCCTACAGTGCTATCACCAACCTCACCAACTTCAACTGCACCAATGGCATCACTTACTGACATAAAAAATCTCATGGAACAAATGGAAGCTAGAATGGAGGCTAGAATGAATGAGGCATTGGCTGTCCAGAGAACTGCCTTATTAGCTGAACTAGGTGGTAATGGAAATGGGGCTTCATTTGGGGGAAATGGTCATGCTGCCTCCAATCAAGGACCTGGTGCTGCATCTGCATCCTCAAACCCTACCCTTAACTTGGAGGGCATGCCCTCCAAAACTGCTTCTGAGTTGGAAGCTCAGAAAATGAGAGAAAAACTGGAATTGTTGGAAAGGTCTCTTACTGCCCTTAAAACACACAAAGAAGTGGTGGACATAGACTCCTTGTCTTTGTTCCCCGAAGCAAGACTGCCAACCAAGTTTAAAATGCCCAACATGGATAAGTTTGATGGAACCACTTGTCCCAAAACGCACCTGAAAATGTATGTGGGTGCCCTCAACCCTTTTGGTTTAAACAGCGAGCTCCTTGCTCAGTTGTTTCAATAATCACTCACCGGTGCTGCATTAAGATGGTTTGTCAGTATAGATCGGTCTAAGATGAAGACCTGGGAAGACATCTGTAACGCATTCAATTCACAATATCGCTATAATATGGAAGTGGATGTTACTCGAAGAGAACTAGAGACCACCAAGCAGAAAAATAATGAACCCTTTTCCTCATTCCTTACGAGGTGGAGGGCCAAAGCCTCCCAAATGATCAACCGACCTTCAGAACAAGAACAGGTAGACATAATCATAAAGAACTTACTACCTGTCTATCAACAACAGTTGCAAACTCAATACCTACCATCGTTCCAGTCACTCATTGCCACTGCTACGAAGGTAGAGGATTTACTTCAAATGGGGCAATTGAAAGAAGACTCGGGAACCTCAAAATACAAGA
Source organism: Jatropha curcas (assembly GCF_041381405.1). NCBI lineage: Eukaryota > Viridiplantae > Streptophyta > Magnoliopsida > Malpighiales > Euphorbiaceae > Jatropha > Jatropha curcas. Next base: position 19,700,398 of record NC_143158.1, on the reverse strand, counting down.
AACCTAGCCAAGCTAGCAAAGTCCATGAAGTGGCAAGCATCACCCCCACAAATCCTTTACGCGTGGGAAATATGAGAAATGGCAGTCAGTCAAGAAGAGCATATACTGATCTCGGGATGCCAATCCTTTTAGTATTCCGAGAAGCTGTCAAAGCAAACTACATCAAACCTTTGGAAGCAAGACCACCACCCAACCCCGTGCCCCGAAATTTCAAAGTCAATGAATACTGTGAATACCATCAAGGACAGGGGCACAATACTGAAGCGTGCTGGTGTGAACCCCTACCCCGAATATCATAGCATATGAATGCATGTGACTAGGGAAGAAATGCACGTGATGTGTGTGAGTCGCCACCTTGTTTAATTATTTTAGGGTAAACTAGGAAAAAACCCTAAGTGACTCCATTTTTAATTAACCTAGTTACTAGATTAATTATCCCAATGATTAAGGCACAATCTACGAACCCGAGATGGATCCCGAGACTATGTCATGCTGATGAACTAACCAATGAATGAATGCTTTGCAAGGTGAATGATGGATTAATGCAATGTTTGAGTGATTTCGACTTGCCACCCGGGGTGAAATCCCGAACGTGCCTACGTACTTCCGTTTGAATGGAAGATCAAAGTCAACGTAGTTCGATAGGCCTTCTTTGAAGGGCTTTGAATGGGTATGCTTAATGCATGAGTGTGTGTATGCTTCGTGCATTTTTTGTTTAGGCATTTTGCCAAAGAGTTTGATTTTTAGGCATTTGAGGCTAAAAAGTGTTGATTTTAATGACTTTAAGCCAAAAAGATTGATTTAGGCAATTGTTGCCAGAAATGATTAATTTTTAGGCGATTGTCGCAAAAATGATTGATTTCAAGGCTTTTAGCCGAAAAGAGTGATTTAGGCAATCGATTGCCAAAATGAAGTTGGTTGGGCGATTGTCGCCAAAATGATTGATTTTTTCGGTTTTAAAACCCAAAGATTGATTGAGTTTTAAGGCATTTTGCCAAAACTTTGATTTAACTGTAGGCAATTTGTTGCCAAAACATGATTGATTAAGGCTTTTAGCCACAATTATTGATTAATTGGACTTAAGCTGAAAATTGTTCGAAATAAAGGCAATCATACCATAGCCATTGAATGACTAGATATTTTAAGCCAATATTGTCGGACTTAAACTTTAATACCACGATTATTAATTAATCGGGCATTTGGCTTAATCATATTTTAATTGAGGCAATTTACATGCCTATATGATGGTATGAATGCATTTATACAGTTGTAGAATTTTTAGGAGTAGAAAAGAAGCATGCATGAAGTGCTAAGATTAAATAGGTAAAGTTTGACTTACGTACCTGATTTAATCGTCGACCGCTTCTTAACTCCAGGTTAAGCTCCTCGTTAAGGGAATTAATTTTAGTTTAATTTTAAGTGACCAAGTATCACAAAAATAAAGTAAAACTAAAATTAAAAAGAAAAAATGCAAGAAAGCAGTAAAGAATTGCAAAGAGCGTAGGGAGAAGGAGCGTCCGTTAACACAGACTGAGTGTCTCAAAACGGAGCCCCAGAGCCGTCTTTTATAGGAAAAAAGTGACCCCAGGCGCCCCTGCCCGCCTTCAAGGGCGGGCGTGCCCGCCTGGGCTGGGCGGGCGTGTCCGCCCAAGCTGGGCGGGCAGCTTGGGCGGACACGCCCGGCCTAGCTGGGCGGGCGTGTCCGCCCTAGCTGGGAGGGCGTGCCAGCCCTAGCTTAGGCGGGCGTGTCCGCCCAAGCTGGGCGGGCGTGTCCGCCCAAGCTGGGCGGGCGCGCCCGCCTGGCTTGGGCGGGTATGCCCGCCCATGTTGGGCGGTCGTGCCCGCCCATGCTGGGCGGGCCTGCCCGCCTAGCTTGGGCGGGCATGCCCACCCCTCGGGCGGGCATGTGTGCCTTCTTTCTTTTTCTTAATTTCGTTCCGGAGGCTTTTCCGGGAGTTCCGGACCTCCAAAAAATATTCCGAGACCAGTTCCATGATCCTCGTAATTTTTCGGACATTTCAAGTACCATATTGGCACACTTCCGGCGAACTTTTTGAATGACCTCCGGTCTGACCGGACTGTTTGCAGTCCGGAAAAAGTGGCTCTTTGAGCCTCAAAATTTGAGTATTCACAGCTGCCCCCCACCGGCGACCATAAAATGATTTATGGGAGTCGGTGGTTGTATGAAACACAAATTTTGTAGGCGAAAAATAGACGCGTCCAGAAGACTCGCCTTTTGGCTCCTTTTTTTCTTCTATAAATAGCTTAAACTTTCATTTTTCACTCATTTTCATCCTCTTACTCTAAGGCTCTCTCTCAAATTCTCCCAAATCTCTCATCATGGCTTTCTCCGATTATGGTAGCGACGAGGATCTGCTGGAGTCTCTGGAGATGTCTTTTAGTGATGTCGATCTCATGGCGGATGCTGATACTCACGCTTCTATGACCGGTGTCTTTGCCCAGGTACGCTTGCTTTGTTGGCATATTATTTTAGGCCAAATTGTGATCTTGGGCCTTAGGCCGAAAAATAATTTTTTTTGGGCCTTAGGCCAAACTGTGATTCCTGGGCCTTAGGCCAAATTGTGATTTTTCGGGCCTTAGGCCAAATTGTGATTTTTCGGGCCTTAGGCCAAATTGTGATTTTTCGGGCCTTAGGCCAAATTGTGACTTCTGGGCCTTAGGCCAAATTGTGATTTTTCGGGCCTTAGGCCAAATTGTGATTTTTCGGGCCTTAGGCCAAATTGTGACTTCTGGGCCTTAGGCCAAATTGTGATTTTTCGGGCCTTAGGCCAAATTGTGATTTTTCGGGCCTTAGGCCAAATTGTGATTTCTGTTTGTGCTTACTATTTTTATTAGTATGCATACTAGGAGAGGATTAAGATATCTTTTAGTTAGGAACCAAAGGATAACCTTAAACTATTTTACCTTTTAGGGTGCATACATTAGGCCGGACGTAGGCGAGTCCTCCATTGCTGAGATCCCGTTTGACATACTTGATCATAATAACCCGGTCAAAGCCATCATTGGCCCTTCTCACCTGGACTTCTTAAGAAACCTCGAGCTGGGTAGGCAGAATTATAAGAGCCTACTGGGTGCGTTGGCTGAGAGATGGTGGGACACCACCAACACTTTCCACTTCTCTTGGGGTGAGATGACGATGACCCCGACCGACTTTTCATTAATTTCTGGGATTCCTTTTGGTACTCGGCCAATCGAGCTATATGACGATTGGAGGACTGCGGTCACCCCCGACCGAATGACGGAGCTGATAGGGATTGACCTTCCCCGGATTGTTAGGCCTAGCTATTCTACTCCCGATCTGAGTGTTTCGAGGCACTGGTTATCTCTCCAGGCCCCTGACATTTATGCCAGACATAGACAGGGAGAGCTAACGGCTACTCAGGTAGCTAGATTCACTCTGTTGCTGTTGTTTGCGTCATCTTTCTGGTCTAACAGAAAAGAGAAGTTTAATCCCTCTATTCTGAAGAGTTTGGAGGACTTGGCCCATCTTACTGAGTACGACTGGGCCGGTGCTATTCTGAGCCGCATGTATGATGATATGTGCGATCTGAGTCAAGGCCACTGTAAGCTCAGCGGGACCTACTATTTCTGGGAGGTAATGTAAAGAGCATATCCTCATTCTGTGCTGTCTTTTCCCTTTCTTTTCCCCCCCTTTTTTTTTATTACTGATCCATTCCTTCGTTTTTTGCAGACTTGGGCTTTTGAGTATTTTCCCTACCTCCGCCCAGAGCTGACTCATACTGATCTTGGGCTAGGGTTGGTACCTTTGGCTTGGAGATGGTACCGAGCTAATCATCAGTCTGTTCTACGCCAGAAACCTTTAGGGGATTTGCGGAGCTTCTTCGATACTTGTACCATAGAGCAGGCGAGTGCCCTCTTAATTTCCCTTGGTCGTGCGAAAAAATAAAAGATTTATTGACACATTTGCTTCCCTTACACAGGCTAAGGTAGGGGCGATGAATACTCGACTCCAACGTTGGACTGAGGCTGATCCCCATTTCAGGCGATCAGAGGCTCTGTCTCGACGGCGGTTTGTCTTATCACATCCCGTTCTGAGACGTTATTACCTGGGCGAGCGAGTGCACTTCCAGGTTAGGGGCTGCCGCTCCGTTCCTCTTCCTCCTCCTGAGGACATGCGAGCGGGCAAACAGATGGTTCTTACAGATGCCCATACTAAAGGTATCCCACATATGGAATTGATCCGGGGTGGAGATTATGACAAATTCTGCCAGGTGTTTCTGATGCGGCCCATCGGCTCTAGGCTTGACAATCTCCCGAGGTCGACCCCTTTCCAGCCGCTCGGCACCCGTTCCTCTCGGGCTTCAGGCTCCTCGGCCAGGACTCCAAGAAGGAGGCCTACGTCCCATCCTTCTTCTTCTACTCCGGTGGAGGGTCCGTCTCGAGCTGGCCCCAGCCATGCGGCTGGTGCCTTCAGGATTCCCCAGGCTATTTCAGAGGCTACCAGGCCAGTCCATCCGGGCTTGGCCAATTTGCACCTTCCATACAGCATTTCCTATTACACTCCTGAGGGTACTTCATCTCTTCGAGAGGTGTCCCTGGAGCGCGTGAATCGCCTGGCTCTTCCTCCTGATGGCATTAATGAGGTAATGACTGATAAATCTCTCATAAAAAGGATTTATAAGAGATTTGTATGCATTTTGACTTATATATATATATATTTTTTTTGTGTGACTTCCAGGTGCCTGACGGCTTGATCAGTCAGATGATGGAGCTAATCCTTGGGATGCAGGAGGAACTAACTTCAGCTTGGACACTGCAGGCCTTTGACGACCGGAGGAGGAGGAGGTCTCGCCGCTGATAGCTGCTGGACTTCCTTGCTTTCCTTTATTTTCTTTCCTCTTTATTTTCCTGTACCGAATCTTGGCCTGTGTTTCTGTACTTAACTTATTTGTACCTGCATTTGATTAATACTGAAAGTATACACATTTATTAGATTTGAACAGAAGAGAAAATCCAATTTTTTTTAAAAAAAAAAAAAAAACTTTACCTCCCCTCTCTTTCTTTTTTTTTTTTTTTCTTTTTTTTTTTTTTTGATTAATAAAAGCAGGATAGATAAATAAATAAGAAACATGAATCCCTTTTACAATCATAGCATGCATAGCTGGACCAGGAGTCTCTCCAAAATTGAAAAGATCAATTTGGGGAGGTACGGAATTTCTCCCGTTATCACTCTTAGGGGCGTAGTAGTTGACTGGGACCTTTTGCGAGCCTGTATTAGATTTTGGGATCCTGAGGCTCACGTTTTTCGGTTTGGGGCTATGATGGAGGAAATGTGCCCTCTTTTTGAGGAATTTTGTGCGATTATAGGGTGTGATCCCAATGCTCCCTTGGTTAGGCACGAGGTGAAAGTTGGGTATGTTAAGTCATTTGAGAACTTGTTTCGGTTTAGCCGGCCACAGGCTAAGGCTATGATTGTGGATGATCAGAAGGCGATTCTGCTGCCCCTGATTGATGAATTTTTAGAAACTTGCTTGGACGACCCTGACCGGATGAGGCTGAGGATGCGGGCCCTGGTTTTCTGCTTATTGGCTGGTTTCTTATTCAACCGGGACCCAGGTTTTGGAGACTTGCGGCTTTGTCCCATGGTTTGGCAAATGGAGGATATGGGTTGTATTGGCGGTGTCGTGCTGGCAGAGACCATTAGAAGCCTTGACAGAGCCGCTTTAGGGTTCGATGATTGGACTGTTTCCCCCGTCATTCTCCAGGTATTTTTTCTATTATCCTACCTCATTCTTCTTCTTCTTTTTTAATTTGTTTCTTCGTAATAGAAAAGATCTATTACTCAGGTTTGGTTGAGGGATCATCTTCAAGTGGTGGCTGCTCCTACCTCCCTTCCTTACAATCCTTCCCAGTATCGCATGCGAAAAATCTTGATCTCGCACCCTTCTATTGAGACATGGACTTCGTGGCTGGTTGAATTAGGTCCAAATGAGATACTGTGGTTCATCCCTTGGTATAATATCAGCCGCTTTATTCAGGTCAGCTTCCGCCATTCTCGGGTTTACCTCCTAGGCCTTACCCACTGCACTTAGTACTGCACTTCGCGCGTTTTGAGGCAGATGGGGATAGATCAGACTGTCCCCATTATGGATGATATTTCGACTGATGCTGCCATTACTGCTGGTGTTACCCGAGCTGTCCTTAAAGCTTGGGTTAGAGATCACCGCATGGTGAGACCTTTACCCGATCCCACCAGTGTTCAGACTTCTCCTGAGTACCGGGCCTGGTTCATTGCCGCTGTCTGGCCAATTGAAAGACCAAGGAGGACTGCACTGCTGAGCGTTCTTGAAGGTTGGGTTCAGGCTGATTTTGAAGAGGAGTTTGGGACAAGTGAGGAGATTGTGCTGGCCCCTCGGACAGGCAAGGCTGGGCAGAGTTCAGTAGAAGACTCAGAGGATGCCGCTCCGCGGAGGCGACGGGATACCTAGACTCATATGAACTTTTGTGATCTTTTTCTTGTTTTGCCTTTCGTTTTGGGACTTTGGATTTATCTTTGGATGTATGCTTTACACTTTCTTTTCTGCTTGATTTGAACTGCTATTTGGAATGAGATTCGACTTTTTAGCTTGAATTGAGAAAATTATTTAGCTTTCGAAGCATTTTCCAATTTTATTTCTTTCAAGCTCTAATTTTTGCCTAAGCTGCCCTTTTCGGGTTTTCAACTTAGCGAGCTTACCCATTTTTGTCTAAGCCGCCCTTTTTGGGTTTTCAGCTTAATGGGCCCCGACTTTTGCCTAAGTCGCCTTTTTATGGGTTTTCGACTTAGCGGGTTTTTTTTTCTTTTTTTTTTTTATTTGGCAAAGAAGAATGAAATTATGAAATGTTTAGACCGCGCCCAAAGAGGGCTGCCTACATATCTCTGATATATAATTTCTTTTTTCCAAAGAGAATCAGGTCTAATGTAGTTCATCTTACATTACAATCACACAAAATATCTTTTTAACTGATCTAAATTACATGGATTAGCAAATTCCAAGCCATCCAAATCAGTCAAAATAACGGCTCCGCCTGACAAAATTTTCTTTAACACATAGGGTCCAGCCCAATGAGGACGAAACTTCCCACGTGGGTCTACGATTGGCTGTCTAATTTCTTTCAAAACCAAACAACCCTCTTCCAACTTCCGGTCTTTGACCTTCTTATTGAAATGCCGCGCCATTCTTCTTTGATACACTTGAGTTTGGTGGATTGCTCGCAATCGCTTTTCATCCATACCCAAGAGTTGCGAATGATAATTCTCGGCCCAATTTGCTTTGCTGATCTGGCTTTCCTGGATAATTCTTGCCGACCGAACTTCCAGCTCAATAGGCAACACTGCTTCCATGCCATATACTAAAGAATACGGGGTTGCCCCAGTAGGTGTCCTGATTGAAGTCCTGTATCCCCACAAGGCATTTGGCAATTGTTCGTGCCAAGCTCTATGCTTTTGAACTGTCTTTTGCAAAATGACCTTTATAGCCTTGTTTGCAGCTTCTACGGCCCCATTCGTCTGTGGGCGGTAGGGTGAAGACTTGTGATGCTGAATCTTCTTTTGTTTCAGTAGGTCCGAAAATTCACTTTGAAAGTGAGATCCGTTATCCGTGATGATCTCGAATGGTGTTCCATACCGACAAAGGATGTTGGTACGAACGAACTGTGCTGCCTTCTTGGCATTCGAAACGGAATAAGAAGCTGCCTCAATCCACTTAGTAAAATAATCAACAGCAACCAGAATGAATTGATGGCCATTGGAAGCCTTTGGATGGATCTTTCCGATCACGTCTATGCCCCAAGTTGCGAAAGGCCATGGTGAAGTAATGGGATTTAGACTGACCGGATGCTGTCTTTGTAGCTTAGCAAAAACCTGACATTCGTGGCACTTCCGCACGTGCCTCACGCAATCTGCATTTATGGTCGACCAGTAATAACCCAGGTTCATAATTTTCCGAGCCAAAGCTATCCCGTGCATGTGCGGACCAGACTCCCCATTGTGTAAGGAATTCATGATGCTTTGAGCTTCTCCTTCATCAACACACCTTAGGTGCAGGCCATTCCAACTCCTTTTATACAGAACTCCCCCAGTAAGGAAATATCCAGATGCTAACTGTCTCAGTGTCCGTTGATCAGTCTTGTTGGACCTCTCCGGGTAAGCTTCATTCTGGAGATAATTCTGTATATCCCAAAACCACGGCTTGTCATCGACTAGATTCATGACATGCGCTGGCTGTTTCTGCAGCCGAACCGTCAGAGGTCGGATGATTTGATCTCCCCCTACATTAACCATGGAGGCCAAAGTAGCCAAAGCATCTGCAAACTGATTTTTGGCGCGTGGCAGGTAGTGGAAAGATAGTTCCTCAAACTGTTGAGCTAACTCGTCCAAGCGTCGTAGGTAAGGAACCAATCGCTCTTCCTTAATTTTCCATTTCCTTAGAGCTTGAGAGACTATCAGGTTGGAATCTCCGAAAACCCTAAGGATTTTTATTTCTTTTTCCAGGGCCGCTTCTAACCCCTTGATGCAAGCTTCATACTCGGCTTCGTTGTTGGTACAGTCGAAATCTAGTTTGACTGCGATTGGGACGTATTCTCCACAAGGAGTTTTGAATACGACTCCAATCCCGTTTCCATGGTAGTTTGAAGCTCCATTGAAGTACATCTCCCAGACCTCACCTTCCAAGCTCAACAAGTCTTCATTAGGAAATTCTACTTCCGGCATTTGGTCTTCGACCGGCAATTCTGCTAATTGATCAGCCAAGGCTCCGCCTTTCACTGCCTTCCGTTGTACAAATTTTAAATCGTAGGCTGCGAGCACTGACACCCACTTTGCCATCTTACTGTGAACCCCTCCCCAAAACGTCATGAGCCTTGTGAATGCATGTGACTAAAGGAAGAAATGCACGTGAATGTATGAGTCGCCACCTTGTTTAATTGTTTTAGGGTAAACTAGGAAAAACCCTAAGTGACTCCAATTTTAATTAACCTAGTTACTAGATTAATTAGCCCAATGTCTAAGGCATGGTCTTCGAACCCGAGGTGGATCCCGAGACTATGTCATGCTGATGAAACTAACCTAAGAATGAATGTTTTGCAAGGAAGATGAAATAATTTAGACCAATGAAAAAGATGTTTATGTGATTCGACTTGCCGCCCGGGGTTAGATCCCGAACGTGCCTACGTACTTCCGTTTGAATGGAAGATCAAAGTCAACGTAGTTCGATAGGCCTTCTTTGAAGGGCTTTGAATGGGATGCTTAATGCATGAGTGTGTGTATGCTTTGTGCATTTTTGTTTAGGCATTCTGCCAAAGAATTGATTGTTTTAGGCATTTGTTGCCAAAATGTTGATTGGGCAATTTTATTGCCAAAAATTGACTGATTTAAGGCTTTTAGCCAAAAAAAATTGATTTAGGCAATTTGATTGCCAAAATGATTTATTTTAGGCGCTTGTCGCCAAAATGATTGATTTTAAGGCTTTTAGCCAAAAGATTGGTTAGGCGATTTGTCGCCAAAATGATTAAGGCATTTGTGCCAAAGGTGTTTTGTTGGGCGATTGTCCCCAAAATGATTAAGGCAATTTTATTGCCAAAATTGATGATTTGAGGCTTTTAGCCAAAAAGTTTGATTTAGGCAACTTGTTTGCCAAAAGTTGATGGGGCGTTTGACGCCAAAAATTGATTTAAGGCTTTTAGCCGAAAAGAGTTGATTTAGGCAATTGTTGCCAAAAAGTTGATTGGGCGATTGTCGCCAGAATTGATTGATTTAAGGCAATTGTGCCAAAATGAATTGATTTAAGGCTTTAAAGCCAAAAGATTGATTAGTTTTAAGGCATTTTGCCAAAGTTTTGATTCAAGCGATTTGTCGCTATGAAAAAAAGAATTAATTCTCACTTGTAGGCAATTTGTTTGCCAAAAGCGATTATTAAAGGCTTTTAGCCAAAATATTGCTTTAAGCGACTTGAAAACTGATTAATTCTCACTTGTAGGCAATTTGTTTGCCAAAAGTGATTAATTAAATTGAAATATAGGCAATTTATTGCCATAATAAAAAAAGTGTTTAATTAGGGCCTTTTAGTCACAATTATTGATTAATTAGACTTAAGCCAAAAACTGTTCGAGATAAAGGCAATTTCACCATAGTTATTGATTAACTAGGCTTTTAGCTAGTATTGTCGAATTTTAGACTTTAATATCACGATTATCGATTAACCGTGCATCTAAGCTTAATTTTATTTAATTGAGGCAATTTGTTGCCTAGTGGATGATATGAATGCATTTATGCAGTTATAGAATTTAGGAGGAGTAGAAAAGAAGCATGCATGAAGTGCTAAAATTAAAAAAGACAGAGTTTAGTTTTGTGTACCTGATTTAGTCGACGGCCACTTCTTAACTCCAGGTTAAGCTCCTCGTTAAGGGAAATTAATTAATTTAATTTAATTTTAATGACCAAATATCAAAACAAAGAAAGCAATAAAATCTAGCTAAAATGCAAGAAAGCAGTAAAGAATTCGCAAGAAGCGAGAGGGAGAAGGAGCGTCCGTCAACACAGACTGAGTGGGGAAAAAAGGAGGCCCGAGGCCTGTATTTATAGGCGCAAAACGGACTGTTTCCGGTGGCCGGGCCGCCAAGTCTCGGCGGCCGGGCCGCCGGCTGGGCCGCCGGATCGGCGGCCCTCCCGGCGGCCGGGCCGCCGGGTCTCGGCGGCCCGCCCGGCGGCCGGGCCGCCGGCTCGGCGGCTGGCTCCGGTGGCTGAGCCACCGGGGCAGGCAAGTTCACTCCGGGGGCTTTTCCGGGAGTTCCGGACCTCCAAAAAATATTCCGGGACCAGTTCCGTGATCCTCGTAATTTTCCGGACGTTTCAAGTACCATATTGGCATACTTCCGGTGAATTTTCCGAAAGGCCTCCGGTCCGGCCGGACTGTTCGAGTCCGGAAAAAACAGGATTTTGAGCCTCAAAAAAATTTGAGTATTCACAGCCTCAAAAAAATTTGAGTATTCACAGCCTTTAAGGGCGGCCGCCACCGCCGCGGCCGGAAAAACCGGCTTTTCGAGTCTCAAAATTTGAGTATTCACAGTTGCCCCCCACCGGCAACCATAAAAATGATTTATGGGCGTCGGTGGTTGTCTGAAGACCCAATTTTGAGGATAGGCAGAGGAGGAAACCCCGCCGTTGGGTTTTTCCTTGAAATGAAATGATCGAATGCAAGGATTTATGTTTGCAATTTAAAGATGTTTTTGCCTCTTTGAGGACTTAAAAAGAAATTTTGCCTCTTAGAGGACTTGAAAAAGAGGTTTTGCCTCTTAATGAGGACTTGAAAATAGATTCTGCCTCTTAATGAGGGCTTGAAAAGATGTTTTGCGTCTTAGAGGACTTGAAAAGATGTTTTGCCTCTTAATGAGGGCTCGAAAAGAGATTTTGCCTCTTAATGAGGGCTTGAAAAGATGTTTTGCCTCTTAGAGGACTTGAAAAGATGTTTGCCTCTTAGAGGGCTTGAAAAGATGTTTTGCCTCTTAGAGGACTTAAAAAGATGTTTGCCTCTTAGAGGGCTTGAAAAGATGTTTTGCCTCTTGATGAGGGCTTGAAAAGAGATTTTGCCTCTTAGAGGTCTTTGAAAAGATGTTTTGCCTCTTAATGAGGGCTAGAAAAGATGTTTGGCCTCTTAGAGGACTTGAAAAGATGTTTTGCCTCTTAATGAGGGCTTGAAAAGAGATTTGCTTTATTTTTACTTTTCTCATTGAGAACCAAGGGTCCACCTAAAGTCGAAATGATCAAATGGCTTGGTTTTGGATGAAAAAGGGTTGGTTATTGGTTAGGGTTTCACCCTAGGTTTTATGTAAGAAAGTTAACCATTAACCGGGTTCTACCCTGGGTTTGGGTAAAAGAGATTGATGATGGTTGGGTTCCACCCTGGGTTGTGTATGTTTTTTTTTTATAACACTTGCCCCTGAATCCGACTTGGAGGATTTTGCCCCCTGCTTGAGGGAATTGATGCCTTTATTAGCTGAAACAGAATTTCTTCTTAATGAAAGACTAAAATTCTGTGATTACTTCTGTGATGGGAGAATGGTGAAGGTTCTTATCACTTCTTGCCCCCAGAATGGTGCTGACCATGGAATACTTCAAAACATTGGTGTTGTATTTGTCCTTTCGATCGAGGAATCAAAGAGAACAAGGTTACTTATATGACTCGAGGAAACGAACAATGTGGATGACATCGCTCGTCTGAAAGGATCGAAGAAACGATGGTCCGAGTGGAGACGAGGTATTAAAGAATTACCTCTCAATGATTATGTTTGACACTTTTTTTTAGGGCTGTTTTGGAAATCCCGGGGAGTGAATTGACATTTTCCTCGCTCTCTTTTTTTTTTTAGGAATGACTCAAAGAATGACGCTTTCAAAACGAACTTTTTTGAGAATGACTCGATCTTTGTGACCCATTGTGGAATGACCACTGGTGATGGAGACTTGATTTTAGAGACTCATTGGAGACTCGATTTAGAGACTCAAATTTTTCTTATAATGAATTTTGACTCGAAGGAACTCAGTGATTCTTGGAAAAAATGATTTATATACTTCCAAGGAGACCTTTGAAGGCACTTTTGTTTTTCTTTTCGCCTTAACTTTTGCCTAGTAGCCGCCCTTTCGGGTTTTCGACTCTAGCAGGCTCTTTGCCCTAACTTGTGCCTAGACCGCCCTTTCGGGTTTTCAGTCTAGCAGGCTCAATTCTTGCCTGAAGCCGCCCTTTCGGGTTTTCAACTCCAGCTTTTATTTTTCTTTTCTTCTCTTTTTTTATTTTTTATTTTTTATATTGGCAAAGAGAAAATGCTATTTATGATGCAAACTTATGTTTGTGACCGCGCCTTTGTGGCTGCCTACGTATCTCCAAGAACTCTTCGGGGGATGGGGAGAATCAGGTCTTTCGTAGTTCCTTCCGGGATGCGAACTTTGTGCTCGGCTGGTGCGGAATTCATCTCCGTCTTGATGTTAGTGCGGAATTCCTTTCCGTCTTGGTGCGGAATTTATTTCCGGCTTGCTGCTGGGGCAGAATTCAATTCTGACTTAATTTTGATTGTGGAATTCATTTCCGATTTGACTTCTTCGGGATTCCTTCCTGACTTGATATTAATACAGAATTCATCTCCGATTTGATTTTTTTTTTTTTTTTTTTTTTGCGTGATTCCTTCCCGGCTGGATGTCTCTGCGGGATTCTTTCCCGACTGGATGTCTTTGCGGGATTCTTTCCCGGCTTGATGTTGATGCAGAATTCATTTCTGACTTAATTTGTTTCGCGGGATTTCTTCCCGGCTTGATGTCTTTGCGGGATTCCTTCCCGACTTGATGTCTTTGCGGGATTCATTCCCGACTGGATGTCTTCGCGAGATTCTTTCCCGGCTTGATGTTGATGCAGAATTCATTTCTGACTTGATTTCTTCGCGGGATTCCTTCCCGGCTTGATGTCTTTACGGGATTCATTCCTGACTTAGATGATGTTGAATCAACTTATTGACTCGAGCTCGTATGATAGTGATGACCCTAGGCGAATCTGACTTTGTTGTTGTAGTGGTTTTACCACTGGTTGACTGAAATGTGACTTGTATTCGCCACAAAGAGTTTTGAATACCCACATTGTGGCGGTAACTTGAGGGGCTTGAGTGTTGAAGAAGCTTTTATGCTTTGAGTTTATGGCTTTGCCATGTTTGAATTCTTGAGGTTAATTTGATTCCTTTTCTTGAACTTTATCTTCCTCTGAACTTGAAACTTATTTCCTCAATGGTTCTCCTCTCCATAAGGAATTTTGAGGAGACTCTTCCTTTTCCCCGTTTTGAGAAATGATCCTTGTTTATAAGGACACTTGTACTTGTGCCATGCTTGGCGCTTGATTTTCAAGGTGTTTGTTGTCATCCAATTCGTGAAAATGACTGCTTTTTTTAACTTGCTTTTTCAAAGTGTGAGTAGCCGCTTGGTCTTTGTCCTTATGGCTGAAATGATTTGTCATCTACCCTTGATGGTCTTGAATTTAACGGAGAGCCTGCGGTTGACCCGTTTTTGACAACTCGATTTCCTGTAGCTTTGTCCTTGATTTCTTTCTTTTGTGCAGGAGTTCCTTTTTGACCCATTTTTTTTCTTTTGCTTGTTTTCTTCCTTTTGACCAGGGGTTCCTTTTGTCCCGTTTTTCCCTATGCTTGCTTAGAAGCAGCCTCTCCATAAAGAATTTCGAGGCAACTGGATTCTGAGATGACTTGAGTAGTGTATGGATAGCTTTGCGACTTCGTGCAGACCCAACCCAATTCCAAATATAACTTCTTTTATTCTGTCGCTTTTAAGCTCGAAATTCAAACACCTCTCTGTCGGAGCATCTTCCATTCCTGGGTTTTTGGAGAAACCATTCTGGCCCTAACCCCTTCAATCGGCTTTGCCTCGGTACTGTTTTGAAGTCTTGCGTACCCTTTGCTGGATCCTTTCCATGATTACCCTTCAAAACTTCCCCTTTGATGGTGCTTCTTAGGATGCCCCCAGCTTTGATTGATGCAGAGCAAATGAAAGGATGAATGCATTTTTCTTTGCCAATTTTTATTATCTTTTTGTCATTTTTTTTTTATTTTTTTCAATTTTTTTTTTATTATTTTTTTTCGATTTTTTTTTTCACAGGCAAGGATAGGGAAAGAGTATAAATATGATTGGAATGTAAACTGATCCCTTTTTATTGATAAGACAAAATTTGTGTACAAAAGACACTTAGATTTACAAATGAATACTTGAATGGAAATGAAAATGAAAAGAAAAAAGAAACTAGACCCTAAAAGATAGACTCTAGGTGGGCTGTGATGGACTAGGATTGGATTGACTGTAGTGACTTTGTTCTTCTCGATGCTTCAATCGATCAGACATGTTGTTGTTGGTCTTGAACAATACCTTTGTTCTTTTGGAGGCTTGATCTCAACCTTCTCAGACACAAACTTCATTCAATTCTAAGAAAAAAGTTCGAAAGGATCGAACGATTCTTGTTCAGCAAATTTTTTTTGCATTAATCCCATGGTTAGGCAAGGGATTGGTTGATGTTCAGCTTGCTCTTGGGGATGATGGACCCATTGTCAACTAGGTCTTGTAGACGGTTTTTCAAAGTCCAGCATGATTCGGTCTTATGCCCACGTCCTTGATGGTACTCACAGTATTCATTGGTTTTGAAATTCCGGGGCAGGGGGTTTGGTAATGGCCTTGCTTCTAAGGGCTTCAGTAAATTTGCTTTCACTGCTTCTCGGAACACCAAAAGGGTTGGCATGCCGAGATCAGTATATTGCCTCCTTGGCTGATTGTTTCCCAAATTCCCGACACGTAAAGGATTCGTGGGGATTATACTGGCTATTTCGTTTGTCTCACTGGACCCAACATGATTCTGCTTCTTATATGAGTCTTCTTTGAGTTGACCCAACTGGATTAAGTCTTCCACCTTAGTTGCAGTCGCAATGAGCGATTGGAACGTAGGCAAGTACTGTGTTTGAAGCTGTGACTGGTAGACAGGCAGTAAATTCTTGATTATTATGTCAACTTGTTCCTGTTCAGAGGGTCGGTTGATCATTTGAGCAGCTTTGGCTCTCCACCTCGAAAGGAACGAGGAGAAAGACTCATTGTTCTTTTGTCTAGTGGTTTCCAGCTCCCTCCGGGTAACATCCACTTCGATATTATAATGGTACTGTGTGTTGAAAGCATTGCATATGTCCTCCCAATTCTTCATTTTGGAACGATCCAAGCTTACAAACCATCTTAATGCAGCACCAGTCAAAGATTGCTGAAACAACTGAGCAAGGAGCTCGCTGTTCAGGCCAAACGGGTTTAGGGCACCTACATACATTTTCAGATGAGTTTTGGGACAAGTGGTTCCGTCAAACTTATCCATGTTGGGCATTTTGAATTTTGTAGGTAATCTTGCTTCGGGGAACAAAGACAAGGAGTCCATGTCCACGACTTCTTTGTGTGTCTTGAGGGCAGTGATAGACCTTTCCAGGAGTTCTAGTTTCTCTCTCATTTTCTGAGGGCATGCCATCCAGGTTAAGGGTAGGGTTTATTGGTTCTGCAGCAGGTCCCAGATTGGAGGTAGGAGGTCCACTTCCCCCGGCGGAAGCCCCATTTCCATTACCACCACCTAGTTCAGCTATTAGGGCAATCCTCTGGGCAGCCAATGCCTCATTCATTCTAGCCTCCATTCTGGCTTCCAGTTGTTCAATGAGGTTTTGGATGTCAGACAGTGATGCCATTGGTGCAGTCGGGGTTGTTGGACTTGTGAGCTCAGTTGGTGTTTCGGGTACAGGTGGTCTTTGGAGGGGTACCTGTGAAAGGACATAGTCAAAATGATTAGACTATAAGGTATTTTCATAGGGTATGTGAGATAGTGTGAGGTAGGGTAGTGTATGGGCGAGGTATTTGGACATGACCCTTGTGATGTGGGGTGATATTGGTATGCTAGGACACCTAGGATAGAACTCCATGGGATGTGATATGTAAGGTAGAGTGTTTAGGGCTGGACACCTCGACTTTTCGAAAGACCCTAAGTTCTCAAAAAAAATTTTTTGGGCCTTAGGGGCCAAAATGTGAACTTTTGGGCCTTTGGGGCCAAAGTGTAATTTTCCAGGTCTTAGGGACCAAAATGTGATTTTCCAGCTTTGAAAAGGAATTTTTTTTTTGTGAAGTTATGGGATGAATGCGTGAATGCGCACGACATCACAACATAATTCATTTTAATGGAATGATCCAGCATCATTGGGTGCATACTGTCCTAAAGGATAGGTTCTATAGGCTATGACACAAATAGAGGATTGGCTTATTAAGGGACCCTTGAGCCTTGAGTAAGGATATACCTAACCACATGTGAAACAAAGAGTTTCGCGTGGGTCCAACGGTACGCATACCCATGGGCCACCCCCAAAAGGATTAGGGATGGTTTGCGGTAACAGGGAGGACGCTTTGGCTGTCCGTCGACATAATCAAGGAGACCTGTCGATCAGCGCTACTTGCTATCCAGACTCAGAAGTTTGAACAGAGAGAGAAGAAATTCATTTGAAATTCATTTTTTATGTAATGGAGAAAAAGATTCTCTCAATCGTGCAAATAAATAAATAAATTAAAATGTCTTAAACAATTTGTACAATTTGAGTTTAAATTCCTCATCTCGTATTCTTAAAGAAAGAATACTTGATTTGTGCTAAGGTACCCTGCAAAATAAAGCATTGTAAAATAATGCCCTAAAGAAGGACAGGTTAGTTTACACAGCAATTGTAGTCCACTTTATGCAAAATGATTACATAAATCCCCAGCAGAGTCGCCAAACTGTGAACCCCTCCCCAAAACGTCATGAGCCTTGTGAATGCATGTGACTAAAGGAAGAAATGCACGTGAATGTATGAGTCGCCACCTTGTTTAATTGTTTTAGGGTAAACTAGGAAAAACCCTAAGTGACTCCAATTTTAATTAACCTAGTTACTAGATTAATTAGCCCAATGTCTAAGGCATGGTCTTCGAACCCGAGGTGGATCCCGAGACTATGTCATGCTGATGAAACTAACCTAAGAATGAATGTTTTGCAAGGAAGATGAAATAATTTAGACCAATGAAAAAGATGTTTATGTGATTCGACTTGCCGCCCGGGGTTAGATCCCGAACGTGCCTACGTACTTCCGTTTGAATGGAAGATCAAAGTCAACGTAGTTCGATAGGCCTTCTTTGAAGGGCTTTGAATGGGATGCTTAATGCATGAGTGTGTGTATGCTTTGTGCATTTTTGTTTAGGCATTCTGCCAAAGAATTGATTGTTTTAGGCATTTGTTGCCAAAATGTTGATTGGGCAATTTTATTGCCAAAAATTGACTGATTTAAGGATTTTAGCCAAAAAAAATTGATTTAGGCAATTTGATTGCCAAAATGATTGATTTTAGGCGCTTGTCGCCAAAATGATTGATTTTAAGGCTTTTAGCCAAAAGATTGGTTAGGCGATTTGTCGCCAAAATGATTAAGGCATTTGTGCCAAAGGTGTTTTGTTGGGCGATTGTCCCCAAAATGATTAAGGCAATTTTATTGCCAAAATTGATGATTTGAGGCTTTTAGCCAAAAAGTTTGATTTAGGCAACTTGTTTGCCAAAAGTTGATGGGGCGTTTGACGCCAAAAATTGATTTAAGGCTTTTAGCCGAAAAGAGTTGATTTAGGCAATTGTTGCCAAAAAGTTGATTGGGCGATTGTCGCCAGAATTGATTGATTTAAGGCAATTGTGCCAAAATGAATTGATTTAAGGCTTTAAAGCCAAAAGATTGATTAGTTTTAAGGCATTTTGCCAAAGTTTTGATTCAAGCGATTTGTCGCTATGAAAAAAAGAATTAATTCTCACTTGTAGGCAATTTGTTTGCCAAAAGCGATTATTAAAGGCTTTTAGCCAAAATATTGCTTTAAGCGACTTGAAAACTGATTAATTCTCACTTGTAGGCAATTTGTTTGCCAAAAGTGATTAATTAAATTGAAATATAGGCAATTTATTGCCATAATAAAAAAAGTGTTTAATTAGGGCCTTTTAGTCACAATTATTGATTAATTAGACTTAAGCCAAAAACTGTTCGAGATAAAGGCAATTTCACCATAGTTATTGATTAACTAGGCTTTTAGCCAGTATTGTCGAATTTTAGACTTTAATATCACGATTATCGATTAACCGTGCATCTAAGCTTAATTTTATTTAATTGAGGCAATTTGTTTGCCTAGTGGATGATATGAATGCATTTATGCAGTTATAGAATTTAGGAGGAGTAGAAAAGAAGCATGCATGAAGTGCTAAAATTAAAAAAGACAGAGTTTAGTTTTGTGTACCTGATTTAGTCGACGGCCACTTCTTAACTCCAGGTTAAGCTCCTCGTTAAGGGAAATTAATTAATTTAATTTAATTTTAATGACCAAATATCAAAACAAAGAAAGCAATAAAATCTAGCTAAAATGCAAGAAAGCAGTAAAGAATTCGCAAGAAGCGAGAGGGAGAAGGAGCGTCCGTCAACACAGACTGAGTGGGGAAAAAAGGAGGCCCGAGGCCTGTATTTATAGGCGCAAAACGGACTGTTTCCGGTGGCCGGGTCGCCGGCCCGGCGGCCGTCCCGGCGGCCGGGCCGCCAAGTCTCGGCGGCCGGGCCGCCGGCTGGGCCGCCGGATCGGCGGCCCTCCCGGCGGCAGGGCCGCCGGGTCTCGGCGGCCCGCCCGGCGGCCGGGCCGCCGGGTCGGTGGCCTTCTCGGCGGCTGGGCCGCCGGGATGGGCCGCCGGCTCGGCGGCTGGCTCCGGTGGCTGAGCCACCGGGGCAGGCAAGTTCACTCCGGGGGCTTTTCCGGGAGTTCCGGACCTCCAAAAAAATATTCCGGGACCAGTTCCGTGATCCTCGTAATTTTCCGGACGTTTCAAGTACCATATTGGCATACTTCCGGTGAATTTTCCGAAAGGCCTCCGGTCCGGCCGGACTGTTCGAGTCCGGAAAAAACAGGATTTTGAGCCTCAAAAAATTTGAGTATTCACAGGCGACTGCAGCCGCTGTCGCCGGCGGCACGGCCGCCGGCGATAGCGGCTACCGCCGCCTTTAAGGGCGGCCGCCACCGCCGCGGCCGGAAAAACCGGCTTTTCGAGTCTCAAAATTTGAGTATTCACACTTACAGTCAAGAACCGACCTTTCCATAAGGAATTTCAAGGGGTTCGATTCAGAGATTACGTGTGTAGTGTAAGACGAGAGGTAGTGTTGCAGCTTGGTACAGGCCCAGACTAGAGCCAGACACAACTTCTCTATCTTGTTGTATTTCAACTCATATTCCAGCATCCTCTTGCTGAGGTAATACACGGCATTTTCTATCCTTGTATCTTCTGCTTGTTGAGCTAATATGGCACCCATTGCTTCTTCTGTCACAGACAGATACAGTAGCAAAGGCTTTCCTAGCCTTGGTGGTTGTAAAACAGGCGGGGATAGCAGGTATCGCTTGACTTGGTCGAAAGCCGCCTGACAATCCTTATTCCATTTGACTGCTACTCCTTTCCTAAGTAGTTTGAAAATCGGACCACAAGTATCGGCCAACTGATTGATGAACCGGCTGATGTACTGTAGCCTTCCTAGGAAACCTCAGACTTCTTTTTCGGTCCTTGGTGCTGGCATTTCCAGAATAGCTCTAGCTTTCGAAGGATCAATCTCTATGCCCTTCCGACTAACCATGTGCCCCAGAAATACTCCGGATGTAGCTCCAAACAGACATTTTGCCGGATTGAGCTTTAAATTGTACTTTCGAAGTCTAAGGAAGAACTTCTCAAGCGCTGTCGTATGTTCTTCAGCTGTTTTTGATTTGACAACCATATCGTCCACATATACTTCTACTTCTTTGTGAATCATGTCATGGAAGATGGTCGTCGCCATTCGTTGATAGGTTGCCCCAGCATTTTTGAGCCCAAAAGGCATGACCCTGTAGCAGTAAGTTCCCCATTCCGTGGTGAACGCCGTTTTCTCTTTGTCTGGCTCATGCATCATTATTTGATTATAACCGATAGCAAGATCAGTCAAGGAGACCATCTCGTGTCCAGCCATTCGGTCCACTAACAAGTCGATGTGCGGCAGAGGAAAATCGTCCTTCGGACATGCTTTATTCAAATCCCGGTAGTCCACACACATTCTCTCTTTTCCATCCTTCTTTGGCACCGGCACGATATTTGCTAACCATGTCGGGTAGGCGATAGGTTCTATGAACTTGTTCTCCAGCTGCTTGGCAACTTCCTCCTTGATTTTTAAGGACCATTCTGTTTTCAGCCTTCTTAGCTTCTGTTTTACTGGCTTAGTCTCTGGATATACTGGAATCTTGTGCACCACTATTGCTGGGTCAATTCCGGTGATGTCACTTGCTTTCCACATGAAGCAATCAGCAAATTTCTTCAAACATTCACTGACCTGTTCCCTGTTCATGCAATCAGATGCAATGTATGTATGTTCGTTTTCTTCTTTGCCAATTATTATTTTTTCCTTTTCATTTTTTATTTCATTTATTTGATTGTTTTTGCTTGGAAATGCTTGGAAAGATAGACACGCAGGGTAATCAAGAATTTGCAAGCCTTTATTAATTATGACGGAATCGTCTTCAAAGAATACATCCAATTTGAAATCTGGATCTTCTAGATCCGACACAGATGACCCGGAACTGGAACTAGACTCTGACTCGGTTTCAGACTCGGGGTCAGACTCGGACTCAGTACAGGACTTTATTACAGACTCCGGTACTAGGTTTGACTCGGGAGGGGGTTTATCAGCAGTGCGCTCCTCCTCGGTGTACTAGTTGGTGAGAGGTCCTTCGTTCGGCTTGATCAGATCTAGCAGGTCTCGATTCCCGTCATCTCCTGTGATAACCGCAACTTCGTCAAAGAGACTAGGCTGCATGAAGTCTTCTGCTTCCAGCCCAGTTACTGTTTCGGGCTTGTTGCCCCAGACATCTGAGAATATCTCCAACCCAGGCAGCATCTTCTTAGCGGTTGGGCAGCAAAAAGGTTCTCGGAAGCCACAGTAAGGAACTGTTTCTCCCGGTTTACAGAAGTAGCTGTTCAGAGTCAATAGGTAAGGCCGCATTTGTACATTCTCTTTCCTTCCTCTTCGGGTCCTCTTAGCACGGTCCTCATCAGTGGGCTCATAACCCAGTCCGATAGTTCCCTCATTCACTGGACACTCCCAGGCTTGCAGTTTGGGGTATGCTTTCCCGGATCTGGCCATAACCATTCCTGGCAGATAGGACATCTTAAGCATCAAGGGCACTATGCAGTTTATTTGCACCATCCCGAAATCAAAGAGAATTCGAGAGTTTGTAGTCTTTCCTTCTATGAACTGCACAGTGTCGTACTGAAATCCCGAGAGGGGTAGATTGACAGTTTCAGGGTTGACCTCAAAGAGAGGCTGGCCCTTTGGCTTTTTGAGCTGGCTATAGTCATCCCCCTGAATGGTGATGACTTTGTCCTCGTAAGGAAACTTGACCTTTTGGTGCAAGGACGAGGGTATGTGAACCCCTCCCCGAAATACATATGCATGTGATGCATATGACTAAGGAAGAAATGCACGTGATGTATGAGTCGCCACCTTGTTTAATTATTTTAGGGTAAACTAGGAAAAAACCCTAAGTGACTCCAATTTTAATTAACCTAACTGCTAGATTAATTATCCCAATGTCTAAAGCATGGTATGCAAACCCGAGATGGATCCCGAGACTATGTCATGCTGATTAACTAACCATGAATGAATGTTTGAATGCTTTGCAGGGTGAATGACATGTTTAAAGTGATTTCAACTTGCCGCTCGGGGTGAAATCCCGAACGTGCCTACGTACTTCCGTTTGAATGGAAGATCAAAGTCCACGTAGTTCGATAGGCCTTCTTTGAAGGGCTTTGGATGGGGATGCTTTATGCATGAGTGTGTGTATGCTTTGTGCATTTTTGTTTAGGCATTTTGCCAAAGATTGATTGTTTTTGGGCATTTGTTGCCAAAAATGTTGATTTTAATGGCTTTTAGCCAAAGAGAGTGATTTAGGCAATTTGATTGCCAAAATGATTGATTTTAGGCGATTGTCGCCAAAATGATTGATTTTAAGGCTTTTAGCCAAAAAAAGAGTGATTTAGGCAATTTGATTGCCGAAAATTGGTTAGGCGATTTGTCGCCAAAGTGACTAAGGCATTTGTGCCAAAAGTGGATATTTGAAGGCTTTTAGCCAAAAGATTTAGGCAATTTATTGCCAAAAAATGATTAGGCGATTTGTCGCCAAAGTGATGAAGGCATTTGTGCCAAAAGTTGGTATTTGGAGGCTTTTAGCCAAAAAGAAGTTGATTTAGGCAATTTATTGCCAAAAATTGATGATTGGGCGATTGTCGCCAAAATTGATTACTTTAAGACAATTTGTTTGCCGAAAGCAATTGTTTGAAGGCTTTTAGCCAAAGATTGTGATTTAAGCGATTTGTCGCTAAGAAAAAAAGATTAATCTCACTTATAGGCAATTTGTTTGCCAAAAGTGATTACTTGAATTAAAATGTAGGCAATTTATTGCCGAGAAAACGTGTTTAATTGGAGCTTTGTTAGTCACAATTATCAATTAATTGGACTTAAGCTATGACTGTCCGAAATAAAGGTAATTATACCATAGCCATTAATTAACTAGGTATTTTAAGCCAATATTGTCGGATCTAGGCTTTAATACCACGATTATTAATTAACCGGGCATTTAGCCTAATTTTATTTAATTGAGGCATTTTATTTGCCTATATGATGACATGAATGCATTTATGCAGTTATAGAATTAAAAGGAGTAGAAGAGAAGCATGCATGAAGTGCTAAAATTAAATAGGCAGAGTTTTGTTTACGTACCTGATTTAATCGTCGACCGCTTCTTAACTCCAGGTTAAGCTCCTCGTTAAGGGAATTAATTTTAATTTAATTTTAAGTGACCAAGTATCACAACAATAAAATAAAATTAAAATTAAAAAAAAAATGCAAGAAAGCAGTAAAGAATCGCAAAGAGCGTAGGGAGAAGGAGCGTCCGTCAACACAGACTGAGTGAGTAAAAAAAGGAGCACCGGGGCTGCTTTTATAGGAAAAAAACGTGATCCCGGGCGCCCATGCCCGCCCTCGAGGGCGGGCGTGCCCGCCTGGTCTGGGCGGGCATGCCCGCCTGGCTTGGGCGGGCATGTCCGCCCAGGATGGGCGGGCGTGTCCGCCCAAGCTGGGCGGGCATGTCCGCCCAAGATGGGCGGGCATGCCCGCCTGCCTTGGGCGGGCGTGTCCGCCCAAGCTGGGCGGGCGTGTCCGCCCAAGATGGGCGGGCATGCCCGCCTGACTTGGGCGGGTGTGCCCGCCCATGCTGGGCGGGCATGAGTGCCTTTTCTCCTTATTATTCCGGAGGCTTTTCCGGGAGTTCCGGACCTCCGAAAAATATTCCGAGACCAGTTCCGTGATCCTCGTAATATTTCGGACATTTCAAGTACCATATAGGCACACTTTCGGTGAACTTTTTTGAATGACCTCCGGTCCGGCCGGACTGTTTGCAGTCCGAGAAAACTGGCCTTTTGAGCCTCAAAATTTGAGTATTCACAGTTGCCCCCCACTGGCTATCATAAAAGTGATTTGTGAGAGCCAGTGGCTGTCTGAAGGCGCAAATTTTGAGGATGGGCAGAGGAGGAAACCCCGCCGTTGGCTTTTGCAATGAAATGATCAAATGCATGGATTTATGTTTGCAACTTAAAGATGTTTTTGCCTCTTGGAGGACTTAAAAAGGAATTTTGCCTCTTAGAGGACTTGAAAAAAGTTTTGCCTCTTAATGAGGGCTTGAAAAGATGTTTTGCCTCTTAGAGGACTTGAAAAGAGATTTTGCCTCTTAATGAGGACTTGAAAAGATGTTTTGCCTTTTTATGAGGACTTGAAAAGAGATTTTGCCTCTTAATGAGGGCTTGAAAAGAGATTTTGCCTCTTAATGAGGGCTTAAAAAGATGTTTTGCCTCTTAGAGGACTTGAAAAGATGTTTTGCCTCTTAATGAGGGCTTGAAAAGATGTTTTGCCTCTTAATGAGGGCTTGAAAAGAGATTTTGCCTCTTAATGAGGGCTTAAAAAGATGTTTTGCCTCTTAATGAGGGCTTGAAAAGATGTTTTGCCTCTTAATGAGGGCTTGAAAAGAGATTTGTTTTATTTTTGTTTTTTTTTTCCTTTGAGAACCAAGGGTCCACCTAAAGTCGAAATGATCAAATGGCTTGGTTTTGGATGAAAAGGAAAAGGTTGGCTATTGGTTAGGGTTTCACCCTAGGTTTTATGTAGAAAAAAGGTTAACCATTAACCGGGTCCTACCCTGGGTTTGTGTAAAAGAGATTGACGATGGTTGGGTTCCACCCTGGGTTGTGTATGTTTTTTTTTTTTTTTTTAACACTTGCCCCTGAATCCGACTTGGAGGATTTTGCCCCCTGCTTGAGAGAGTTGATGCCCTTATTAGCTGAAATAGAATTTCTTCTTAATGAAAGACTAAAAATTCTGTGATTACTTCTGTGATGGGAGAATGGTGAAGGTTCTTATCACTTCTTGCCCCCAGAATGGTGCTGCCATGGAATACTTCAAAACATTGGTGTTGTACTTGTCCAATCGATTGAGGAATCAAAGAGAACAAAGTCACTTATATGACTCGAGGAAACGGACAATGTGGATGACATCGCTCGTCTGAAAGGATCGAAGATATGATGGTCCGAGTGGAGACGAGGTATTAAAGAATTACCTCTCAACGATTATGCTTGACATTTTTTAGGGTTGCTTTGGAAACCCTGGGGATTGAATTGACATTTTCCTCTCTCTCTCTTTTTTTTCGAGGAATGACTCAAAGAGTGACGTTTTCAAAACGAACTTTTGAGAATGACTCGATTTTTGTGACTCGTTGTGGAATGACCACTGGTGATGGAGACTTGATTTTAGAGACTCATTGGAGACTCGATTTAGAGACTCACATTTTCCTTGTAGTGAATTTTGACTCGAAGGAACTCAGTGATTCCTGGAAAAAATGATTTATATACTCCCAAGGAGACCTGTGAAAGCACTTTTTTTCTTTTTTTGCCTTAACTTTTGCCTAGTAGCCGCCCTTTCGGGTTTTCGACTCTAGCAGGCCCTTTGCCCTAACTTTTGCCTAGACCGCCCTTTCGGGTTTTCAGCCTAGCGGGCTCGATTCTTGCCTGAAGCCGTCCTTGCGGGTTTTCAACTCCAGCTTTTATTTTTCTTTTCTTCTCTTTTTTTTTATTTTTTTTTATTATTTTTTTTTATATTGGCAAAGAGAAAATGTTATTTATGATGCGAACTTATGTTTGTGACCGCGCCTTTGTGGCTGCCTACGTATCTCCAAGAACTCTTCGGGGGATGGGGAGAATCAGGTCTTTCGTAGTTCCTTATGGGGTGCTAACTTCGTGCTCGGCTGGTGCGGAATTCATCTCCGGCTTGATGTTAGTGCAGAATTCCTTTCCGTCTTGGGGCGGAATTTATTTCCGACTTGCTGTTGGGGCAAAATTCAATGCCGACTTAATGCTGATTGTGGAATTCATTTCCGATTTGATTTCTTCGGGATTCCTTCCCGACTTGATTTCTTCGCGGGATTTCTTCCCGGCTTGATGTTGATGCAGAATTCATTTCTGACTTGATGTCTTCGCGGGATTCCTTCCCGGCTTGATGTCTTTGTGGGATTCCTTCCCGACTGGATGTTGATGCAGAATTCATTTCTGACTTGATGTCTTCGCGGGATTCCTTCCCGGCTTGATGTCTTTACGGGATTCTTTCCTGACTTGATGTCTTTACGGGATTCATTCCCCGTTTGATGTTGGTGCAGAATTCATTTCTGACTTGATGTCTTCGCGAGATTCCTTCCCGACTGGATGTTGATGCAAAATTCATTTCTGACTTGATTTCTTCGCGGGATTCCATCCCGGCTTGATGTCTTTGCGGGATTCCTTCCCGACTGGATATTGATGCAGAATTCATTTCTGACTTGATGTCTTCGCGGGATTCCTTCCCGGCTTGATGTCTTCACGGGATTCTTTCCTGACTTGATGTCTTTACGGGATTCATTCCCGGTTTGATGTTGGTGCAGAATTCATTTCTGACTTGATTTCTCCGCCGGATTCCTTCCCGGCTTGATGTTGATGCAGAATTCATTTCTGACTTGATTTCTCCGCCGGATTCCTTCCCGGCTTGATGTTGATGCAGAATTCATTTCTGGCTTGATTTCTTCGCGGGATTCCTTCCCGGCTTGATGATGTTGAATCAACTTATTGACTCGAGCTCGTGTGATAGTGATGACCCTAGGCGAATCTGACTTTGTTGTTGCAGTGGTTTTACCACTGGTTGACTGAAGTATGACTTGTATTCATCACAAAGAGTTTTGAATACCCACATTGTGGTGGTAACTTGAGTGGCTTGAGTGTTGAAGAAGCTTTTATGCTTTGAGTTTGTGGCTTCGCCATGTTTGAATTCTTGAGGTTAATTTGATCCCTTTTCTTGGACTTCATCTTCCTCTGAACTTGAAACTTATTTCCTCAATGGTTCTCCTCTCCATAAGGAATTTTGAGGAGACTCTTCCTTTTCCTTGTTTTGAGAAATGATCCTTGTTTATAAGGACACTTGTACTTGTGCCATGCTTGGCGCTTGATTTTCAAGGTGTTTGTTGTCATCCAATTTGTGGAAATGACTGCTTCTTTTTAACTTGCTTTTTCAAAATGTGAGCAGCCGCTTGGTCTTTGTCCTTATGGCTGAAATGATTTGTCATCTACCCTTGATGGGCTTGAATTTAACGGAGAGCTTGCAGTTGACCCGTTTTTGACAACTTGATTTCCTGTAGCTTTGTCCTTGATTTCTTTCTTTTACGCAGAAGTTCCTTTGACCCATTTTTTTCTTTTGCTTGTTTAGAAGCAGCCTCTCCATAAAGAATTTCGAGGCAACTTGATTCTGAGATGACTTGAGTAGTGTATGGATTGCATTGCGACTTCGTGCAGACCCAATCCAATAACTTCTTTATTCTGTCGCTTTTAAGCTCAAAATTCAGACACCTCTCTGTCGGAGCATCTTCCATTCCTGGGTTTTCGGAGAAACCATTCTGGCCCTAACCCCTTCAATCGGCTTTGCCTTGGTACTGTTTGAAGTCTTGCGTACCCTTTGCTGGATCCCTTCCAAAACTTCCCCTTTGAGGGTGCTTCTTAGGATGCCCCCAGCTTTGATTGATGCAGAGCAAATGAATGCATTTTTCTTTGCCAATTTTTATTATCTTTTTTTTATCATCATTTTTTTTAATTTTTTATTATTTTTTCGATTTTTTTTTTTTTTTTTTTTTTTGTGCTTTCACAGGAAAGGATAGGGAAAGAGTATAAACATGATTGGAACGTAAACTGATCCCTTTTTATTGATAAGACAAAATTTGTGTACCAAAGACACTTAGATTTACAAGTTTGAATTGAATGAAAACTTGAATGGAAATGAAAATGAAAAGAAGAACTAGACCCTAAAAGATAGACTCTAGGTGGACTGTGATGGACCAGGATTGGATTGACTGTAGTGACTTTGTTCTTCTCGATGCTTCAATCGATCAGACATGTTGTTGTTGGTCTTGAACAATTCCTTTGTTCTTTTGGAGGCTTGATCTCAACCTTCTCAGGCACAAACTTCATTCATTTCTAAGAAAATGTTCGAAAGGATCGAACGATTCTTGTTCAGCAAAAAAAAAAAAAATTTTTTTTTTGCATTAATCCCATGGTTAGGCAAGGGATTAGTTGATGTTCAGCTTGCTCTTGGGGATGATGGACCCATTGTCAACCAGGTCTTGTAGATGGTTTTTCAAAGTCCAGCATGATTCGGTCTTATGCCCATGTCCTTGATGGTACTCACAGTATTCATTGGCTTTGAAATTCCGGGGCAGGGGGTTTGGTAATGGCCTTGCTTCTAAGGGCTTCAGTAAATTTGCTTTCACTGCTTCTCGGAACACCAAAAGGATTGGCATGCCGAGATCAGTATATTGCCTCCTTGGCTGATTGTTTCCCAAATTCCCAACACGTAAAGGATTCGTGGGGATTATACTGGCTATTTCATTTGTCTCACTGGACCCAGCATGATTCTGCTTCTTGTATGAGTCTTCTTTGAGTTGACCCAACTGGATTAAGTCTTCCACCTTAGTTGTAGTTGCAATGAGCGATTGGAACGTAGGCAGGTACTGTGTTTGAAGCTGTGACTGGTAGACAGGCAGTAAATTCTTGATTATTATGTCAACTTGTTCCTGTTCAGAGGGTCGGTTGATCATTTGAGCAGCTTTGGCTCTCCACCTCGAAAGGAACGAGGAGAAGGGCTCATTGTTCTTTTGTTTAGTGGTTTCCAGCTCCCTCCGGGTAACATCCACTTCAATATTATAATGGTACTGCGTGTTGAAAGCATTGCATATGTCCTCCCAATTCTTCATTTTGGAACGATCCAAGCTTACAAACCATCTTAATGCAGCACCAGTCAAAGATTGCTGAAACAACTGAGCAAGGAGCTCACTGTTCAATCCGAATGGGTTTAGTGCACCCACATACATTTTCAGGTGCGTTTTGGGACAAGTGGTTCCATCAAACTTGTCCATGTTGGGCATTTTGAACTTCATGGGCAGTCTTGCTTCAGGGAACAAGGACAAGGAGTCCATGTCCACTACTTCCTTGTGTGTCTTAAGAGCAATAATAGACCTTTCCAGGAGTTCTAGTTTTTCTCTCATTTTCTGAGCTTCTAGCTCAGAAGCAGTTCTGGAGGGCATGTCATCCAGGTTAAGGGCAGGGTTTGTTGGTTCAGCAGCAGGACCCTGATTAGAGGTAGTAGGTCCACTTCCCCCGGCGGAAGCCCCATTTCCATTACCACCGCCTAGTTCAGCTATTAGGACAGTCCTCTGGGCAGCCAATGCCTCATTCATTCTAGCCTCCATTCTGGCTTCCAGTTGTTCGATGAGGTTTTGGATGTCAGTGAGTGATGCCATTGGTGCAGTCGGGGTTGTTGGACTTGTGGGTGAGAGCTCAGTTGGTGTTTCGGGTACAGGTGATCTTTGGAGGGGTACCTGTAAAAGGACATAGTCAAAATGATTAGACTATCCTATATAAGGTGTTTTCATAGGTTATGTGAGGTAGGGTAGTGTTGGTATGCTAGGACACCTAGGGTAGGACCCAATGGGGTGTGATATGTAAGGTGGAGTGCTTAGGGCTGGACACCTCGACTTTTCGAAAGGCCCTAAGTTCTCAAGAAAAAAAAAAAAATTGGGCCTTAGGGGCCAAAATGTGAATTTTTGGGCCTTAGGCCAAATTGGGAATTTTTGGGCCTCTGTGGCCAAGAATGTGAACTTCTGGGCCTTAAGGGCCAAATTGAGAATTTTTGGGCCTTAGGGGCCAAATTGTGAATTTTTGGGCCTCTGTGGCCAAATTGAGAATTTTTGGGCCTTAAGGGCCAAATTGTGAATTTTTGGGCCTCTGTGGCCAAATTGGAAATTTTTGGGCCTCAGGGGCCAAATTGAGAATTTTTGGGCCTTCGGGGCCCAATTGAGAATTTTTTGGGCCTTCGGGGCCAAATTGGGAATTTTTTGGGCCTTAGGGGCCAAATTGAGAATGTTTGGGCCTTAGGGGCCAAAATGAGAATTTTTGGGCCTTCGGGGCCAAAATGTAATTTTTCAGGTCTCAGGGACCAAAAATGTGATTTTTCAGCTTTTGAAATGAAATGTTTTTTTTTTTGTGAAGCATGGGATGAATGTGTGAATGCGCACAACATCACAACATAATTCATTTATGATATGATTCTCATCATTGGGTGCATACAGTCCTAAAGGATAGGTTCTATAGGCTATGACACAAATAGAGAATAGGCTTATAAGGGACCCTTGAACCTTGAGTATGGATATACCTAACCACATGTGAAACAAAGAGTTTCGCGTGGGTCCAACAGTACGCATACTCATGGGCCACCCCCAAAAGGATTAGGGATGGTTTGCGGTAACAGGGAGGACGCTTTGGCTGTCCGTCGACATAATCAAAGAGACCTGCCGATCAGCGCTACTTGCTATCCAGACTCAGAAGTTTGAACAGAGAGAGAAGAAATTCATTTGAAATTCATTTTTTTATGCAATGGAGAAAAAGATTCTCAATCGTGCAAATAAATAAACAAATTTAAATATCTTAATCAAATTTGTCACTTAAGTTCAGAATTCCTCTCATCGAGTATTCTTAAAGAAAGAACACTCGATTTATGTCAAGGTACCCTGCAAAACAAAGCATAGTAAAGTAATGCCCTAAAGAAGGGCAGGTTAGTTTATTCAACAATTGTAGTCCACTATTATGCAAAAAGATTACATAAACTCCCCAGCAGAGTCGCCAAACTGTGAACCCCTCCCCAAAATATCATAAGCATATGAATGCATGTGACTAAGGAAGAAATGCACGTGATGTATGAGTCGCCACCTTGTTTAATTATTTTAGGGTAAACTAGGAAAAAACCCTAAGTGACTCCAATTTTAATTAACCTAACTGCTAGATTAATTATCCCAATGTCTAAAGCATGGTATGCAAACCCGAGATGGATCCCGAGACTATGTCATGCTGATTAACTAACCATGAATGAATGTTTGAATGCTTTGCAGGGTGAATGACATGTTTAAAGTGATTTCAACTTGCCGCTCGGGGTGAAATCCCGAATGTGCCTACGTACTTCCGTTTGAATGGAAGATCAAAGTCCACGTAGTTCGATAGGCCTTCTTTGAAGGGCTTTGGATGGGGATGCTTTATGCATGAGTGTGTGTATGCTTTGTGCATTTTTGTTTAGGCATTTTGCCAAAGATTGATTGTTTTTGGGCATTTGTTGCCAAAAATGTTGATTTTAATGGCTTTTAGCCAAAGAGAGTGATTTAGGCAATTTGATTGCCAAAATGATTGATTTTAGGCGATTGTCGCCAAAATGATTGATTTTAAGGCTTTTAGCCAAAAAAAGAGTGATTTAGGCAATTTGATTGCCGAAAATTGGTTAGGCGATTTGTCGCCAAAGTGACTAAGGCATTTGTGCCAAAAGTGGATATTTGAAGGCTTTTAGCCAAAAGATTTAGGCAATTTATTGCCAAAAAATGATTAGGCGATTTGTCGCCAAAGTGATGAAGGCATTTGTGCCAAAAGTTGGTATTTGGAGGCTTTTAGCCAAAAAGAAGTTGATTTAGGCAATTTATTGCCAAAAATTGATGATTGGGCGATTGTCGCCAAAATTGATTACTTTAAGACAATTTGTTTGCCGAAAGCAATTGTTTGAAGGCTTTTAGCCAAAGATTGTGATTTAAGCAATTTGTCGCTAAGAAAAAAAGATTAATCTCACTTATAGGCAATTTGTTTGCCAAAAGTGATTACTTGAATTAAAATGTAGGCAATTTATTGCCGAGAAAACGTGTTTAATTGGAGCTTTGTTAGTCACAATTATCAATTAATTGGACTTAAGCTATGACTGTCCGAAATAAAGGTAATTATACCATAGCCATTAATTAACTAGGTATTTTAAGCCAATATTGTCGGATCTAGGCTTTAATACCACGATTATTAATTAACCGGGCATTTAGCCTAATTTTATTTAATTGAGGCATTTTATTTGCCTATATGATGACATGAATGCATTTATGCAGTTATAGAATTAAAAGGAGTAGAAGAGAAGCATGCATGAAGTGCTAAAATTAAATAGGCAGAGTTTTGTTTACGTACCTGATTTAATCGTCGACCGCTTCTTAACTCCAGGTTAAGCTCCTCGTTAAGGGAATTAATTTTAATTTAATTTTAAGTGACCAAGTATCACAACAATAAAATAAAATTAAAATTAAAAAAAAAATGCAAGAAAGCAGTAAAGAATCGCAAAGAGCGTAGGGAGAAGGAGCGTCCGTCAACACAGACTGAGTGAGTAAAAAAAGGAGCACCGGGGCTGCTTTTATAGGAAAAAAACGTGATCCCGGGCGCCCATGCCCGCCCTCGAGGGCGGGCGTGCCCGCCTGGTCTGGGCGGGCATGCCCGCCTGGCTTGGGCGGGCATGTCCGCCCAGGATGGGCGGGCGTGTCCGCCCAAGCTGGGCGGGCATGTCCGCCCAAGATGGGCGGGCATGCCCGCCTGCCTTGGGCGGGCGTGTCCGCCCAAGCTGGGCGGGCGTGTCCGCCCAAGATGGGCGGGCATGCCCGCCTGACTTGGGCGGGCGTGTCCGCCCAAGCTGGGCGGGCGTGCCCGCCCATGCTGGGCGGGCATGAGTGCCTTTTCTCCTTATTATTCCGGAGGCTTTTCCGGGAGTTCCGGACCTCCGAAAAATATTCCGAGACCAGTTCCGTGATCCTCGTAATATTTCGGACATTTCAAGTACCATATAGGCACACTTTCGGTGAACTTTTTTGAATGACCTCCGGTCCGGCCGGACTGTTTGCAGTCCGAGAAAACTGGCCTTTTGAGCCTCAAAATTTGAGTATTCACAGGGTACTGCCTTAGTGTGGTGTATCCATGGTCGGCCCAGAAGCAGGTTGAAGCTAGTCGGTACATCAATTACCTGGAAGGGGACTTCCATCACAGCTGGCCCAACCGTTAACTTTAGCGTAGCAACCCCCAACACTTCCCTCCGGGTGCTGTCATAGGCCTTCACTATCTGGTCCGAGGGAGTGAAGTCAGTTTCTTCCAACCCTAGACAGCTGGCTACTCTCAGTGGGCAGACGTTCAGCGCCGACCCATTATCAATGAGAACCATGGGCACGGTTTTGTCTCGAGTCTGAACAGTGACATAGAGAGCATTGTTATGACTGCCTCCCTCTTTGGGCAAATCGTCCTCAGAGAAACCGATGCTTCGTGTTTTAGATGATTGGGTGAGGGTGGATACTAGCATTTCTGGGCTAACTTCCACAGGTGTCTGAAGTTGACTCAAAGCCTTGCAAAGAGCTTGGCGATGAGGAAAGGACGATGCCAAAAGTTCCCAGATTGACACCCTAGCTTGTGTCTTTTTTAATTGTGACAGCACCGGGTCCTCCTTTGGCTCCTCTGCCCTCTGGTAGGGTTTATTTTGAATTTTGTCCAAAACTAAAGGTTCATATTGTCTCCCGCTCCTGGTTATAGCATCAAGTTCTCCGGCTAGGTCATTCAAATCCAAAACACAGATGTTATTCATTTCTAGGAACAGTTCGAAAGGATCGATCAGTTCCTGATCAGCCATAATAGCATTTACCTCGTGATTTGGTAAGGGGTTAGTACTAATGTTTGGCTTACTTCTAGGAATAATTGAACCATTGTCCACCAGGTCCTGGATGCGATTCTTGAGCGTCCAACACGCTTCAGTCTTGTGCCCATGTCCCTGATGATACTCACAGTATTCATCAGCCCTGTAATTCCTCGGTAATGGATTTGGTGGTGGCCTTGCTTCCAAAGGCTTGATGTAGTTAGCCTTGACAGCTTCTCGGAATACCACAAGGATCGGCATCCCGAGATCAGTATAGGTTCTCCTGGATGATTGATTATTATTTCTCATGTTCCCCACACGTAAAGGATTCGTGGGGGTGATGCTAGCCACTTCGTGGACCTTGCCAGCTTGGCTAGGTTTCTTATACTTTGAGGTTCCTGAGTCTTCTTTCAGTTGCCCCATTTGAATCAGATCTTCTACCTTAGTAGCAGTGGCAATGAGCGACTGGAATGTTGGTAGGTACTGAGTCTGTAGTTGGTGTTGGTAGACAGGCTGCAGGTTTTTTATTATTATGTCTACCTGCTCTTGTTCAGAAGGCCGGTTAATCATTTGGGCGGCTTTGGCCCTCCACCTCGTAAGGAACGAGGAAAAGGGTTCATTGTTTTTCTGCTTGGTGGTTTCTAGTTCTCTTCGAGTGACATCCACCTCCATGTTATAGCGGTATTGGGAATTGAATGCATTGCAGATGTCTTCCCATGTTTTCATTTTGGACCGGTCTAAGCTGACAAACCACCTCAATGCAGCACCGGTAAGAGATTGTTGGAACAACTGAGCAAGGAGCTCGCTGCTCAATCCAAATGGGTTAAGAGCACCTACATACATTTTCAAATGAGTCTTAGGACAAGTGGTTCCATCAAATTTGTCCATGTTGGGCATCTTGAACTTAGTTGGCAACCTGGCTTCAGGGAACAAAGACAAGGAGTCCATGTCCACCACTTCCTTGTGGGTTTTGAGAGCAGTGATGGACCTCTCTAGGAGCTCTAGTTTCTCTCTCATTCTCTGAGCTTCCAGCTCAGAGGCAGTTTTAGAAGGCATATCATCCAAGTTTAGGGCAGGGTTTGTAGGTTCAGCAGCAGGACCCTGGTTGGAGGCAGTAGGTCCACTTCCCCCAGCGGAGGCCCCGTTTCCATTACCATTCCCATTACCCAGTTCAGCTATCAGGGCGGTCCTTTGGGCAGCTAGTGCCTCATTCATTCTGGCCTCCATTCTAGCCTCTAGTTGTTCAATGAGGGTTTGGATATCAGCAAGTGATGCCATTGGTGCAGATAAGGTTGTTGGAGTTGTAGGCGAAGCTGGTGTAGCTGGTGAAGCTGGTGAAGTTGGTGATAGCACTGTAGGTGTGTCTGGCACTTGGGTAGGCACTCGGATTGTGGGCACCTGTAAGGATAAGGGTAGCTGGATTAGGTACAGTGGTCGATGTATCAGGTAGCTGATGTGAGGTGAATTGACTCTCTTGTCCAACTGTGCATGACTGGAAGTAAAAGGGTATTTCATGCCCTCTTTGTGTTTACCCCATGTTTATGATATGTCGTGAATGCGCATAACAACACGTCGTAATCTGTTTAATGATATGATTCACATCATTGGGTGCATACAGTCCTAAAGGATAGGTTCTATAGGCTATGACTCAAATAGAGAATCGGCTCATAAGGGACCCTTGAACCTTGAGTATGGATATACCTAACCACATGTGAAACAAAGAGTTTCGCGTGGGTCCAACGGTACGCACACCCATGGGCCACCCCCAAAACGATTAGGGGCGGTTTGCGGTAACAGGGAGGACGCTTTGGCTGTCCGTCGACATAATCAAAGAGACCTGCCGATCAGCGCTACTTGCAATCCAGACTCAGAAGTTTGAACAGAAAGAGAAGAAATTCATTTGAAATTCATTTTTTATGCAATGGAGAAAAAGATTCTCGATTGTGCAAATAAATCAACAAGTTTAAATGTCTTAATCAAGTTTGTCAATTTGGTTCAAATCTCCTAATCAAGTATTCTTAAAGAAAGAACACTTGATTCGTGTTAGGGTACCCTGCAAAACAAAGCATAATAAAATGATGCCTTAAAGAAAGGCCGGTTAGTTTTCACAACAATTGTAGTCCACTTTATGCAAATTAATTACATAACGTTCCCCAGCAGAGTCGCCAAACTGTGAACCCCTACCCCGAATATCATAGCATATGAATGCATGTGACTAGGGAAGAAATGCACGTGATGTGTGTGAGTCGCCACCTTGTTTAATTATTTTAGGGTAAACTAGGAAAAAACCCTAAGTGACTCCATTTTTAATTAACCTAGTTACTAGATTAATTATCCCAATGATTAAGGCACAATCTACGAACCCGAGATGGATCCCGAGACTATGTCATGCTGATGAACTAATCGATGAATGAATGCTTTGCAAGGTGAATGATGGATTAATGCAATGTTTGAGTGATTTCGACTTGCCACCCGGGGTGAAATCCCGAACGTACCTACGTACTTCCGTTTGAATGGAAGATCAAAGTCAACGTAGTTCGATAGGCCTTCTTTGAAGGGCTTTGAATGGGTATGCTTAATGCATGAGTGTGTGTATGCTTCGTGCATTTTTTGTTTAGGCATTTTGCCAAAGAGTTTGATTTTTAGGCATTTGAGGCTAAAAAGTGTTGATTTTAATGACTTTAAGCCAAAAAGATTGATTTAGGCAATTGTTGCCAGAAATGATTAATTTTTAAGCGATTGTCGCAAAAATGATTGATTTCAAGGCTTTTAGCCGAAAAGAGTGATTTAGGCAATCGATTGCCAAAATGAAGTTGGTTGGGCGATTGTCGCCAAAATGATTGACTTTTTCGGTTTTAAAACCCAAAGATTGATTGAGTTTTAAGGCATTTTGCCAAAACTTTGATTTAACTGTAGGCAATTTGTTGCCAAAACATGATTGATTAAGGCTTTTAGCCACAATTATTGATTAATTGGACTTAAGCTGAAAATTGTTCGAAATAAAGGCAATCATACCATAGCCATTGAATGACTAGATATTTTAAGCCAATATTGTCGAACTTAAACTTTAATACCACGATTATTAATTAACCGGGCATTTGGCTTAATCATATTTTAATTGAGGCAATTTACATGCCTATATGATGGTATGAATGCATTTATGCAGTTGTAGAATTTTTAGGAGTAGAAAAGAAGCATGCATGAAGTGCTAAGATTAAATAGGTAAAGTTTGACTTACGTACCTGATTTAATCGTCGACCGCTTCTTAACTCCAGGTTAAGCTCCTCGTTAAGGGAATTAATTTTAGTTTAATTTTAAGTGACCAAGTATCACAAAAATAAAGTAAAACTAAAATTAAAAAGAAAAAAATGCAAGAAAGCAGTAAAGAATTGCAAAGAGCGTAGGGAGAAGGAGCGTCCGTCAACACAGACTGAGTGTCTCAAAACGGAGCCCCAGAGCCGTCTTTTATAGGATAAAAGTGACCCCAGGCGCCCCTGCCCGCCTTCAAGGGCGGGCGTGCCCGCCCAAGCTGGGCGGGCGTGCCCGCCCATTCTGGGCGGGCGTGTCCGCTTAAGCTGGGCGGGCGCGCCCGCCTGGCTTGGGCGGGTATGCCCGCCCATGTTGGGCGGTCGTGCTTGCCCATGCTGGGCGGGCCTGCCCGCCTAGCTTGGGTGCGCATGCCCACCCCTCGGGCGGGCATGTGTGCCTTCTTTCTTTTTCTTAATTTCGTTCCGGAGGCTTTTCCGGGAGTTCCGGACCTCCAAAAAATATTCCGAGACCAGTTCCATGATCCTCGTAATTTTTCGGACATTTCAAGTACCATATTGGCACACTTCCGGCGAACTTATTGAATGACCTCCGGTCTGACCGGACTGTTTGCAGTCCGGAAAAAGTGGCTCTTTGAGCCTCAAAATTTGAGTATTCACAGCTGGATGCTTAAGAACCGCATCCAAGACCTGGTGGACAACGGTTCAATTAGTCCAAGAAGTAAACCAAACATTAGCACTAATCCCTTACCAAATCACGGGGTAAATGCTATTGTTTCTGACCAGGAATTGATCGATCCTTTCGAGCGATTCCTAGAAATGAATGAAATCTGTGTCCTGGACCTGAATGACCTAACCGAGGAAGTCGACGCTAATAACCAGAAGCGGGAGACAGTATGAACCATTAGTTTTGGACAAAGTCCAAAATAACCCCTACCAAAGGACAGATGAACCAAAGGAAGACCCGGTACTCTCACAGTTAAAAAAGACACAAGCTAGGGTATCGATTTGGGAACTTCTGGCATCATCCTTTCCTCATCGCCAAGCTCTTTGCAAGGCTTTGAGTCTACTTCAAGCATCGGTGGAAGTTAGCCCTGAAGTGTTGGTATCCACCCTCACCCAATCATCAAAGATGCAAAGCATCGGGTTTTTCGACGATCACTTACCCAAGGAGGGAGGTAGTCACAACGATGCCCTTTACATCACTGTTCAGACCAGAGATAAAACTGTGCCCATGGTTCTCATAAATAATGGGTCAGCACTGAACGTCTACCCACTAAGGGTAGCCAACTGTCTGGGGTTGGAGGAAACAGATTTCATTCCATCCGACCA
Source organism: Jatropha curcas (assembly GCF_041381405.1). Lineage (NCBI taxonomy): Eukaryota > Viridiplantae > Streptophyta > Magnoliopsida > Malpighiales > Euphorbiaceae > Jatropha > Jatropha curcas. The sequence continues at coordinate 19,662,047 of NC_143158.1, read as the reverse complement.
GATAGTGAAAGCATATGACAGCACCCGAAGAGAAGTATTGGGGGTTGCTACACTAAAATTAGTAATTGGGCCAGCCATAATGGAGGTACCGTTCCAAGTAATTGATGTGCCCACCAGTTTCAACCTGCTTCTAGGACGGCCATGGATACACCATACCAAGGCAGTACCTTCCTCTTTGCACCAAAAGGTCAAATCCCCCTACGAGGGTAAAATTATAATGATTCAAGGGGATGATTACAGCCAGCTCAAGAAACCCAAGGGCCAGCCTCTCTTTGAGGTCAACCCCGAAAATGCCAATTTTCCCCTTTCGGGATTTCAGTATGACACTGTGCAGTTCATAGAAGGAAAAACTACGAACTCTCGAATTCTCTTTGATTTCGGGACGGTGCAAATAAACTGCATAGTTCCTTTGATGCTGAAGATGTCCTATCTGCCGGGAATGAATATGGCAAGGTTCGGGAAGAAATACCCCATGCTGCAAGCTTGGGAGTGTCCGGTGAATGAAGGGACTTTTGGGCTGGGTTATCAGCCCACTGATGAAGACCGTGCTGAGAAGAACAGAAGAGGAAAGAAGAAAAGCATACAGATGCCGTCACACTTCTTGACTTTGAATAGTCACTTCCGCAAATCGGGAGAGACGATTCCTTATCGTAACTTCCAAGAACCGTTTTACTGCCCGACTGCTAAGAAGATGCTGCCTGGGTTAGAGATATTCTCTGATGTTTGGGGTAACAAGCCCGAAACGATAACTGAACTAGAAGTGGAAGACTTCATGCAGCCCAGTCTCTTTGATGAGGTTGCAGTCGTTACAGGAAATGATGGGGACCAAGATCTGCTGGGCCTGATCAAGCCGAACAAAGTCCCTCTCACCAATTGGTACGCCAAAGAGGAGCGCGCTGCTGATAAACCCCCTCCCGAGTCAAACCTAGAGTCAAAATATGTAATCAAGTCCTGTATTGAGTCTGAGTCTGACCCCGAGTATGAAACCGAGTCAAAGTCCAGTTCCAGTCCTGCGTCGTCTGTGTCGGATTTTGAAAACCCAGATTTCAAATTTGATGTAATTTTTGAAGACGATTCCGTCATTATCAATAAAGGCTTGCAAATTATTGACTACCCCGCATGTCTATCTTTCCAAGCATTTCCAAGCAAAAATAATGAAAAAGAAATAAATGAAATGAAAAATGAAAAAGAAAAAATAATAATTGGCAAAGAAGAAAATGAACATACATACATTGCATCTGACTGTGTGAACAGGGTGTGACTTTTCTACAGTGTCAATGCCGGACTGCAAACAGTCCGGCCGGACCGAAGGCCATTTTGAAAGTTCACCGAAAATATGTCAATATGGTACTTGAAATGTCCGGAATTTCATGAGGATCGCAGAACCGGTCCCGGAATGATTTTTGGAGGTCGAAAACTCCCAAAAAAGCTCCCGGAGCGAGACATGGTGGCCACCACCAGCTACGGCGGCGCCGGCCGCCGGACACGGCGGCAGCTGCCGCCCCACCGACTGGGCGGCAGCTGTCGCCCAGCCTGCCGCCCAGCATGGGCGGCACCTGCCGCCCAGCCTCTTGGGCGGCAGCTGCCGCCGAGCCAGGCGGCACCTGCCGCCCTGGACCCGAAAATGGCCTATAAATAGACCATTTTCAGCCTATTTTTGACACCCCGGTCTGTGTTGACGGACGAATCCTTCTCCCTCTCACGCTCCTTGCGTTTTCTTTATCGCTTTTTGCATTTAATTTAATTTTTATTGCATTTTTATTGTGATATTTGGACATTAAAATTAAACAAATTAAAATTAATTAATATTTCCTAAGCGAGGAGCTTAATCGGGAGTTAAGAAGCGGTCGTCGATTAAATCAGGTATGTAAACAAAACTCTGCCTATTTAATTTTAGCACTTCATGCATATTTCTCTTCTACTCTTAATAATTCTACAATTGCATAAATGCATCCACGTCATTATTTTGGTAAATAAACTGCCTTAATTAATTTGATTAAGCTTAAATGCCCGATTAATTAATAACCGTGGTAGTTAAGCTTAAATCCGACAATATTGGTTAAAGAGCCTAGTTAATTAATAACTATGGTTTGATTGCCTTTATTTCGAACAATCTCGCCTAAAAGTCCAATTAATCAATAATTGTGGCTAACGGCCTCATTTAATCACGTTTTTTGGCAACAAAATTGCCTACATTTAATCAATCAATTTTGGCAACTAATTGCCTACGGTCTAATCGATTTTTAGCAAACAAATTGCTTATAAATGAGATTAACCATTTTTTAGCGACAAATCGCTTAAAATCAATCTTTTGGCAAAATGCCTTAAAATCAACCATTTTCGGCTCAAAGCCGTAAAATCGACATTTTTGGCAAAATGCCTTAAAATGAACCAATTTTCGGCCAAAGGCCTAAAATCAACCATTTTAGCGACAAATCGCGTAAAATCGACATTTTTGGCAAAATGCCTTTAAAATCAACCATTTTCGGCTCAAAGCCGTAAAATCGACATTTTTGGCAAAATACCTTAAAATGAACCAATTTTCGGCCAAAGGCCTAAAATCAACCATTTTAGCGACAAATCGCTTAAATCGAACATTTTGGTAAATTAATTGCCTAAATCAACTCATTTCGGCCAAAGGCCCTAAAATCAACCATTTTGGCGACAATCGCCTAAATTACACATTTTAGCAAACGAATTGCTTAAATCAACACTTTTTGGCCAAAGGCCTTAAAATCAATCATTTTGGCGACAATCGCCCAATCACATCATTTTGGCAAACAGATTGCCTAAATCAACCATTTTGGCTAAGAGCCTTAAAATCAACGACTTTGGCGACAAGTCGCCCGACAACCGTTTTTGGCACAAATGCCTTAAAACCAACTTTTTTGGCGACGAACGCCTAATCGAATCAATCGATCTTTTGGCAAAATGCCTAAACAAAAATGCACGAAGCATACACACACTCATGCACAAAGCACACACACTCATGCACAAAGCATACACACTCATGCACAAAGCATACACACTCATGCACAAAGCATACACACTCATGCATTAAGCATACCCATTCAAAGCCCTTCAAAGAAGGCCTATCGAACTACGTTGACTTTGATCTTCCATTCAAACGGAAGTACGTAGGCACGTTCGGGATTTAACCCCGAGCGGCAAGTCAAAATCACATAAACATTTCATTTGGTCCAATTACATCATTCACCTTGCAAAGCATTCATCCATCGGTTAGTTCGTCAGCATGACATAGTCTCGGGATCCATCTCGGGTTCGTAGATTGTGCCTTAATCATTGGGATAATTAATCTAGTAACTAGGTTAATTAAAAATGGAGTCACTTAGGGTTTTTTCCTAGTTTACCCTAAAATAATTAAACAAGGTGGCGACTCACACACATCACGTGTATTTCTTCTCATTCATCATATGCATCACATGCCTATGACATTTGGGGAAGGGGTTCACACAGGGAACAGGTCATTGAATGCTTGAAGAAGTTTACCGATTGCTTCATGTGGAAGGCAAGTGACATCACGGGAATTGACCCTGCAATAGCGGTGCACAAGATTCCAGTATACCCCGAGGCTAAGCTAGTAAAACAGAAGCTAAGAAGGCTGAAAACAGAATGGTCCTTGAAAATCAAGGAGGAAGTAGCCAAGCAACTGGAGAATAAGTTCATAGAACCCATTGCTTACCCAACATGGTTAGCAAATATTGTGCCGGTGCCGAAGAAAGATGGCAAAGTCAAAATGTGTGTGGACTATCGGGATTTGAATAGAGCATGTCCGAAGGACGACTTCCCCCTGCTGCATATTGACTTGTTGGTGGACCGAATGGCGGGACACGAGATGGTCTCCTTGACCGATCTTGCTGTCGGATACAACCAGATAACGATGCATGTGCCGGACAAAGAGAAAACGGCATTCATCACGGAATGGGGGACCTACTGCTATAGAGTTATGCCTTTTGGGCTCAAAAATGCCGGGGCAACCTATCAAAGAATGGCTACAGCCATCTTCCATGACATGATTCATGAAGAAGTAGAAGTGTACGTGGACGATATGGTTGTTAAATCAAAAACAGCTGAAGAACATACAACAGCACTTGAGAAGTTCTTCCTTAGACTTCGAAAGTACAATTTAAAGCTCAACCCGGCAAAATGTCTGTTTGGAGCTACGTCCGGAGTATTTCTGGGGCATATGGTCAGCCGAAAGGGCATAGAGATTGACCCTTCAAAAGCCAAAGCCATTCTAGAAATGCCAGCACCGAGAACGGAAAAGGAAGTTCGGGGTTTCCTGGGAAGGCTACAGTACATCAGCCGGTTCATCAATCAATTGGCCGATACTTGTGGTCCGATTTTCAAATTGCTCAGGAAAGGAGTAGCCATCAAATGGAATGAGGATTGTCAGAAAGCTTTCGACCAAGTCAAGTAATATCTGTTATCCCCGCTAGTGTTACAGCCACCAAGACTAGGAAAGCCTTTGCTGTTGTATCTATCAGTAACAGAAGAAGTGATGGGTGCAATGCTAGCTCAACAAGCAGAAGATACAAGGGTAGAAAATGCCGTGTATTATCTCAGCAAACGGATGCTAGACTACGAGCTAAAATACAATAAGATAGAGAAGTTGTGTTTGGCTCTAGTATGGGCGTGTACAAAGCTGCAGCACTATCTCTCGTCCTACACCACTTAGGTTATTTCTGAATCGAACCCCTTGAAATTCCTTATGGAGAGGTCGGTTCTTGACTGTAAGATGGCTAAGTGGGTGTCAGTGCTCGCAGCTTATGATTTGAAATTTGTACAACGGAAGGCAGTGAAAGGCGGAGCCTTGGCCGATCAATTAGCAGAATTACCGGTTGAAGACCAAATGCCGGAGGTGGAATTTCCTGATGAAGACTTGTTGAGCTTGGAAAGTGAAGTTTGGGAGATGTACTTCGATGGAGCTTCAAACTACCATGGAAATGGGGTTGGTGTCGTATTCAAAACTCCTTGTGGAGAATACGTGCCAATTGCAGTCAAATTAGATTTTGACTGCACCAACAATGAAGTCGAGTATGAAGCTTGCATAAAGGGGTTAGAAGCAGCCCTGGAAAAAGAGATAAAGGTCCTCAAGGTTTTCGGAGATTCCAACTTAATAGTCTCCCAAGCTTTAAGGAAATGGAAAATTAAAGAAGAGCGTTTGGTTCCTTACCTACAACGCTTGGACGAATTGGCTCAGCAATTTGAGGATTTATCCTTCCACTACTTGCCACGAGCCAAAAATCAGTTCGCAGATGCTCTGGCTACTTTAGCCTCCATGGTCAATGTAGAAGGAGGTCGAGTCATTCGACCTTTGACAGTGCGGCTACAGAAACAGCCAGCACATGTCATGAATTTGGTCGATGACAAGCCCTGGTACTGGGATATACAGAATTATCTTCAGAATGAAGCTTACCCGGAGGGGTCCACCAAGACTGATCAACGGACATTGAGACAGTTAGCATTCGGATATTTCCTTACTGGGGGAGTTCTGTACAAGAGAAGTTGGAGCGGCCTGCACCTAAGATGCATTGATGAGGGAGAAGCTCAAACCATCATGGATTCCCTACATAATGGGGAGTCTGGTCCACACATGCACGGGATAGCCTTGGCTCGGAAAATCATGAACCTGGGTTATTACTGGTCAACCATAAATGCAGATTGCGTGAGGCACGCGCAGAAGTGCCACGAATGTCAAATTTTTGCTAAACTGCAAAGACGGCCTCCGGTCAATTTGAATCCTATTTCTTCACCATGGCCTTTTGCAACTTGGGGCATAGACGTGATCGGAAAAATCCACCCTAAGGCTTCTAACGGTCATCAATTCATCCTAGTTGCTGTAGATTATTTCACTAAGTGGATCGAGGCAGCCTCTTATTCTGTTTTAAATGCCAAGAAGGCAGCACAGTTCATTCGTACTAATATCCTTTGTCGGTATGGAACACCATTCGAGATCATCACGGATAATGGGCCTCACTTTCAGAGTGAATTTTCTGACCTGCTGAAGCAAAAGAAAATTCAACATCATAAGTCCTCGCCCTATCGTCCACAAACAAATGGGGCTGTAGAAGCTGCAAATAAGGCTATAAAAGTCATTTTGCAGAAGACGGTTAAAAAGCACAAAGCTTGGCACGAACAGTTACCGAATGCCCTATGGGGATATAGGACTTCAATTAGAACGCCCACCGGAGCAACTCCGTATTCTTTGATATATGGCATGGAAACAGTGTTGCCTATTGAGCTGGAAGTTCAGTCGGCAAGGATTATCCAGGAAAGCCAGATCAGCGAAGCAGACTAGGCTAAGAATTATCACTTGCAACTCTTGAGTATGGACGAAAAGCGACTACAAACAATCCACCAAACTCAAGTCTACTAGAGAAGAATGGCACGACATTTTAATAAGAAGGTCAAAGACCGAAAACTGGAAGAAGGTTGTTTGGTCTTGAAGGAGATTAGACAGCCAATCATAGACCCACGTGGGAAGTTTCGTCCTCATTGGGCTGGACCCTATGTGTTGAAAAAAATATTGTCCGGCGGAGCCGTCATCTTGACTGATTTGGATGGTTTGCAATTCACGAATCCGTGTAATTTATATCAGTTAAAGAAATATTTTGTGTAATAAGCATTGCATAATGTAAAATGAACTACATTAGACCTGATTCTCTTTGGAAAAAAGAAATTATGTATCGGAGATATGTAGGCAACCCTCATTGGGTACGGTCTAAACATTAATGAAAATCATTCCATAATTCTTTCTTCTTTGCCAACAATAAAAAAAAGTAAATAAAAAAAAGAAGAGAAAAAAAAAACCCACTAAGTCAAAAACCCGGAAGGGCGGCTTAGGCAAAAGTCGGGACCCGCTAAGTTGAAAACCCGAAAAGGGCGGCTTAGGCAAAAATGGGTATCTCGCTAAGTTGAAAACCCGAAAGGGCGGCTTAGGCAAAAAATTAGAGCTTAAATGAATAAAGTGGAAACATGCTTGGAAAGCTTGAAAGTCAAATGACACTCCAATGAAAAGCAATAAAGTCAAACAGTACAAGTAGAAAGCCAAAGAAACCAAGAAAAATAAAGTCCATAAAACAAAATAAAAAAAAAAAAAGAGAAGACATACAAAGCCAAAGAAAAGCAAATTCAAAAGCCTATCAGAGTCTAGGTGTCCCGTCGCCTCCGTGGGGCAACGTGCTCCGAGCATCCCTAGTTGTTGAACTCTCTCCAGCCTCGCCTGTCCGAGGAGCCAACACAATCTCCTCATCAGTCCTAACCCCATCACCAGCGTCAGCCCGAGTCCAACCCTCAAGTGCACTCAGCAATGCGTTCCTCCTCAGCCTTTCAACCGGCCAGACAACGGTCATGAACCAGGCCTGATACTCAGGAGAAGTCTGAATATCACCAGGATTAGGTAAAGGCCTAACCATCTGATGGTCTCTAACCCAAGCTCTAAGGACGGCTCGGGTAACCCCCGGAGTGATAGCTGAATCAGATAAAGAGTCATCCACGATCGGTACAGTCTGATCTATCCCCATCTGCCTCATAACACGCGAAGCATAGTACCAAGTACAATGGGTAAGGCCTAAAAGGTAAACCCGAGTATGGCGAGAGCTAACCTGGATAAAGCAGGTAATGTCATACCAGGGTACGAACCACAACACCTCATTTGGACCCAACTCAATCAGCCATGAGGTCCATGCATCAGCAGACAGGTGTGTGATCAAGATCCTCCGCATGCGGTACTGGATGGGGTTATAAGGCAGTAAAGTAGGAACAGCAACCACTTGGAGGTGGTCCTTTAACCAAACCTGAGTAATGGATCCTTTCTATTACAAAGGGACAGGCCAAAAGAAGAAAAAATAAAGAAAAAGAAAAAAAAGAGAAGTACCTGGAGAATAATCGGGAAACCGTCCAGTCCTCGAAGCCTAAAGCGGCTCTGTCAAGACTCCTGATAGTTTCTGCCAGCACAATGCCGCCAATGCAACCCATATCCTCCATCTGCCGAACCATGGGACAGAGTCGTAGATCCCCAAAGCCTGGATCCTTGTTAAACAAGAAACCAGCTAATAAGCAGAAAACCAGGGCTCGCATTCTCAGGCTCATCTGGTCCGGGTCATCTCAACGGACCTCTGAAAACTCATCAATCAGGGGCAGCAGAATTGCTTTCTGATCACCAACGATCATAGCCCTAGCTTGAGGTCGGCTGAACTGAAACAGGCTTTCAAACGACCGAACATACCCAATCTTGACCTCATGCCTAACCAAAGGAGCATTGGGGTCGCACCCTATGATAGCACAGAATTCCTCAAAAAGAGGACACATCTCCTCCATCATGGCTCCGAACCGGAACACATGGGCCTCAGGGTCCCAAAGTCTGATACAAGCCCATAAAAAGTTCCAGTCGATTACTATCCCCCTGAGGGTAACGATAGGAGAGAGACCGTACCTCCCCAAGTTGATCTTTTCGACTTTGGAGAGACTCCTAATCCAGCTGTGCATGCTGTGAGTAAAAAAGGGATTCATTCTTTGAAATTAAGAAGAAGAAGAGAGAAAAGAAAGGATGAGTGAAGGACCAAACCAAAAAACTAGTTTTTATAGAAAAATGCGCCGAACGACGGCGGCAGCAGCCGCCGAATTACCGCCGAATGATGGCGTCAGCAGTTGTCAAACAACAGCGGCAACGGCCGCCGACGATGGGGGCCACTAATAAAAAAAAAGGGAGGGTAAATAAATAAACAAAAAAAAATAAAGTACGCCCGAAATGGTGAAACCCCATTTTCATTTCAAGCATGCATACATATTTTCAGTGCTAAATGATTGCAGGTACAAATAACATTCAGTACAGAAGTACAGTCAGAATTCGAACAAAAAAAAAAAAACTGGCAACCATGGCTTCAACGACGGGGCCTCCTCCCCCTCTGATCATCGAAGGCTATTTGAGTCCAGGCTGTAGTTAGTTCTTGCTGCATCTCGAGAACCAGCTCCATCATCTGATTGACCAGCCCGACAGGAACCTGGAAATCATACAAAGGAAAATACGAGTCAATATCAAATCTCTTATGAATCACTGTTGTGAGAAATGTGTCAGGTTTTGCCTCAAAGATGTCCTCGGAAGGAAGAGCCGAGCGATCCACACTCTCCAGGGAGACCTCTCGAAAAGATGGAGGACTGTCAGGAACATAGTAAGGAATACTGTATGGCAGACGTAGATTGGCCAGGTCTGGGTGAAGCAGCCCGGTAGCCTCCAAGATAGCCCGGGGAGCCCTAGAAGGACCGGTCGATCGGCTAGGCCCGGCCTGCGATGGACCCTCAACCGGGGTGGAAAAAGTGGGATCGGTCATGGGCCTCCTCCTTGGAGTCCTAGTCGAGGGACCCGAAGCCCGAGAAGAACGGGTGCCAAGTGGCTGAGAAGGTGCCCTTCTCTGAAAACTATCAAGCCGGGATCCGATGGGTTGCATCAGGAAAATTCTACAGAACTCGTCATAATCTCCCTCCAGGATGAACTCCACATGCGGAACACCCTCAGTATGAGCGTCGGTCAGCGTCATATGCTTGCCCGCTCGCATGTCTTCAGGAGGGGAATAAGGAATAGAACGACAGCCTCTTATTTGAATGTTTACTCTCTCACCTAAGTAATATCATCTCAGGACGGGGTGCGACAGGACCACCCTCCGCCGAGACAAGGCATCCGACAGCTGGAATTGGGGGTTAACTTGAATCCAGTTCTGCAGGCGGGAAATCATTGCCCCTATCTCCACCTATGAAAAATGCAAATATGTTAATAAATCCTTTTTATTTAACATATTCAAGAATTACTAAGCACATACCTGCTCCAGTCTACAAGTATCAAAAAAGGCTCTCAAATCCTTTAGCGATTTCTTGTGTTGAGCAGTATGAAGGTTTGATCGGCACCATCTCCAAGCCAAAGGTACCAGCCCCAATCCAAGATCAGCATGAACCAGCTCGGGGCGAGTGAAAGGAAAGTACTCATATGCCCAAGTCTGTAAAAGGGAAGAAACGAAAGTCAATGGAAAAAGGAATAAAAAGGCATAGAAAGGAAACACGTCCTCTACATTACCTCCCAGAAGTAGCAAGTCCCGCTGAATTTACAGTGGCCCCGACTCAGATCACACATGTCATCATACATGCGGCTCAGAATAGCGCCGGCCCAATCGTACTCCTTGAGATGAGCCATATTTTCTAAACTCTTCAAGATAGAAGGGTTAAAACTCTCCTTCCTGTTGGACCAGAAGGTCGAAGCAAACAGCAGCAACAAAGTGAACCTAGCTGCCTGAGTAGCCGTCAGCTCTCCTCGCCTGTATTTAGCGTAAGTGTTGGGGGCTTGGAGATATAGCCAGCGTCTGGAGATGCTCAAAGCCGGAGTAGCAGAGCTTAGCCCGACGATCCGAGGTAAGTCTATCCTGATCAGCTCCACCATCCGGTCAGGAGAAATCTCTGTCCTCCAGTCGTCATATAATTCGATCGGACGAGTGCCAAACGGGATTCCGGAGATCACTGAAAAATCCGCAGGGGTCATTGTCAACTCGCCCCAAGAAAAATGGAATGTATTAGTGGTGTCCCACCATCTCTCGGCCAAGGCGCACAGTAACTCCTTGTGACTGCTCCGGCCTATGTCATGATGCCTCAGGTAACCTAAATGGGACGGACTAATAATCGCCCCAATCGGATGATTAGGATCAAATATCTCGAGCGGGATTTCAGACATGGAGGTCTCACCCACATCCACTTTGACACGAGGGTCCTGAAAAGGTAAAGCAATCTAAGAGTTATTCCTCAGTTCTTTACTAAGGATAATATCTTAGTTCCACCCTAGCATGCATACTAATAAAAAGCAATATGCCACAAAAAAAAAAAAAAAAATCCGGCCACAGAGGCCCGAAAATTCACATTCAGGCCATAGGGGCCTCAAAATTCGCCATTCGGCCACAGAGGCCTGAAAATTCACAATTCGGCCACAGAGGCCCAAAAATTAACAGAACGGCCACGAAGGCCAAACAATCCACGAATCGGCCACAGAGGCCCAATATTCACGATTCGGCCTAAAGCCCGAAAATTCCCAATTTTGACCCTTAGGGCCCAAAAATATATAATAAGTAATAATAATACAATAAAAGCGAAAGCGGGCTTACCTGGGCAAAGACGCCAGTCACGGAGGCATGAGTATTAGCATCCACCGTAAGATTGACTTCTTCAAGGGAAATTCCTAGAGAACCTAGAAAATCCTCACCATTGAGATCCGAGGAAGCCATGGAGAGAGGAAGTTCGAAGCTTTGAAGATTAAGAGAATTTGAAGAGAGCTCTTTAAGCAAATGGCTAATGGAAATGAAAATTTCGCCTTCAAAATTTGTGTTTCAGACAACCACCGACTCCCATAAATCATTTTTATGATCGCCGGTGGGGGGCAACTGTGAATACTCAAATTTTGAGGCTTGAAAAGCCTGTTTTTCTAGACTACAGACACTCCGACCGGACCGAAGGCCATTTTGGAAGTTCACCGAAAGTATGCCAATATGGTACTTAAAACGTCCGGAATGTCGCGAGGATCGCGGAACAGGTCCCGGAATATTTTTCGGAGATCCGAAACTCCTGAAAACCCCTCTGAAGCGAAAGGCCCAAGGGGCCGCCGCCGAGCACGGCGGCTCCGGCCGCCGGAGGCCCAATTCTGCCTATAAAAATGGCCTCCGGGTCTTCATTTTGGCCACTCCTGTCTGTGTTGACGGACGATCTTTCTCCCTCACGCTTTTGCGATTATTTTACCGCTTTTTGCATTTTTAATTCAGTCTTTATTTTTTTTTTATGTGTTGTGATACTTGGCCACTGAAATTAAACAAATTCTAATTAATTAATTGATATTCCCCGAACGAGGAGCTTAATCTAGAGCTAAGAAGCGGTCGTCGATTAAATCAGGTACATAAACGAAACTCTGCTAATTTAATTTTAGCATTTCATGCATATTTCTCTTCTACTCTTAATAATTCTACAACTGCATAAATGCATTCATGTCATTATTTAGGTAAATAAACTACTTTAATTAAACACGATTAAATTTAAATGCCCGGTTAATTAATAATCGTGGTGTTAGATCTTAAATCCGACAATTTTGGCTAAAGAATCTAGTTAATTAATAACTACGGTTCAATCGCCTTATTTCGAACAAAATCTGGCTTAAGTCCAATTAATTGATAATTGTGGCTAAAAGCCTTAATCAATCGTGTTTTGGCAACAAATTGCCTACAGTTTAATCAATTACATTTTGGCAACAAATTGCCTACGGTTTAATCAATTTTTGGCAAACAAATCGCCCATAAATAAGATTAACCATTTTTAGCGACAAGTTGCTTAAATCAATTTTTTGACATAATGCCTTGAATTAATCAGCCAACTTTGGCTAAAAGCCTTAAAATCAATCATTTTGGCGACAATCGCTCGATCACATCATTTTGGCAAACAAATTGCCTAAATCAACCAATTTTGGCTAAAAGCCTTAAAATCAATCATTTTGGCGATAATCGCTCGATCACATCATTTTGGCAAACAAATTGCCTAAATCAACCAATTTTGGCTAAAAGCCTTAAAATCAATCATTTTGGCGATAATCGCTCGATCACATCATTTTGGCAAACAAATTGCCTAAATCAACTCATTTTGGCCAAAGGCCTTAAAATCAATCAATTTCGGCGACAATCGCCCAATCAACACATTTTGGCAAACAAATTGCCTAAATCAACTCATTTTGGCCAAAGGCCTTAAAATCAATCAATTTCGGCGACAATCGCCCAATCAACACATTTTGGCAAACAAATTGCCTAAATCAACTCGTTTTGGCCAAAGGCCTTAAAATCAATCAATTTCGGCAAAATGCCTTAAAATCAACCATTGTCGGCTCAAAGCCTTAAAATCAACCGTTTCGGCGACAATCGCCCAATCACATCATTTTGGCAAACAAATTGCCTAAATCAACACATTTTTGGCTAAACGCCTTAAAATCAATCATTTTTGCGACAAATCGCCCAACAAAATCAATTTCGGCAATAATAAGCCCGAACATCAATTTTGGCAATAATAAGCCCAAATATCAACTTTGGCGACAAATCGCCCGACAACCATTTTTGGCACAAATGCCTTAAAACCAACATTTTTGGCGACGGACGCCTAATCGAATAAATCGATCCTTTGGCAAAATGCCTAAACAAACATGCACAAAGCATATACACACTCATGCATTAAGCATACACCTTCAAAGCCCTTCAAAGAAGGCCTATCGAACTACGTTGACTTTGATCTTCCATTCAAACGGAAGTACGTAGGCACGTTAGGGATTTAACCCCGAGCGGCAAGTCGAAATCACATAAACATTTTCATTGGTCCAAATTACATTAATCACCTTGCAAAGCATGCATTTTTTTGGTTAGTTCAGCAGCATGACATAGTCTCAGGATCCACCTCGAGTTCGTAGACCATGCCTTAACATTGGGATAATTAATCTAATAATTAGGTTAATTAAAATTGGAGTCACTTAGGGTTTTTCCTAGTTTACCCGAAAATAATTAAACAAGGTGGCGACTCATACATTTGTGAATACTCAAATTTTGAGGCTCAGGGGAATAACATGGTATGTGAAACTCTTTAAATGGAGGAAAGCACGCCTGCTACAGTACCGTGCCATTTGTTTTGACTTTTCTACAGTAACTTTGACTTTGCTACAGCAACTGTGCATACTGTCCGACCGGACTGAAGGCCATTTTGGACATTTACTCGAAGTATGCCAATATGGTACTTAAAACGTCCGGAATGTCGTAACGATCACGGAACAGGTCCCGGAATATTTTTCGGAGACCTGGAACTCCCGAAAACTTCTCCGGAGTGAAAAAGCCCAAGTAACCGCGGCCGAGCACGGTGGCTCCGGCCACGGTGGCACCTGCCGCCGGACCGCCGGCAGCACCTGCCGCCGGCGACCCATTTTGGGCTATAAAATGGCCTCTCCCCCTTCATTTTTGAGACCCCTGTCTGTGTTGACGGACGATCTTTCTCCCTCCCACGCTCCTTGCGACTTCTTTACCGCTTTTTGCATTTAATTTAATTTTTTTTGCATTTTTGTTGTGATATTTGGACACTAAAATTAAACAAATTAAAATTAATTAATCCCCAAGCGAGGAGCTTAAATCTGGAGTTAAGAAGCGGTCGCCGATTAAATCAGGTACGTAAACGAAACTCTGCCTATTTAATTTTAGCACTTCATGCATGCTTCTCTTCTACTCCTAATAATTCTACAACTGCATAAATGCATCCATGTCATCATTAGGCAAACAAATTGCCTCAAGTAAATGAATTTAAGCTAAATGCCCGGTTAATTAATAATCGTGGTAATAAGCTTAAATCCGACAATTTTGGCTAAAGAGCCTAGTTAATTAATAACTACGGTTCAACTGCCTTATTTTCAACAAATCCGGCTTAAGTCCAATTAATCAATAATTGTGGCTAAAAGCCTTAATCAATCACGTTTCGACAATAAATTGTGATTAAGCTCGAACGCCCGATTAATTAATAATCGTGGCATTAAAGCCTAACTCGCACATTTTTGGCAAACTAATTGCCTAAAACAACACATTTTGGCCAAAGGCCTTAAAATCAACCATTTTGGCGAAAATCGCCTAAAATCAACATTTTTGGCAACAATTGCCTAAATCAAAATCATTTTGGCTAAAAGCCATTAAAATCAACATTTTTGGCAACATGCCTAAAAATCAATCAATCTTTGGCAAAATGCCTAAACAAAATGCACAAAGCATACACACTCATGCACAAAGCATACACACTCATGCACAAAGCATACACACTTATGCACAAAGCATACATACTCATGCACAAAGCATACACACTCATGCACAAAGCATACACACTCATGCATTAAGCATACACCTTCAAAGCCCTTTTAAAAAGGCCTATCGAACTACGTTGACTTTGATCTTCCATTCAAACGGAAGTACGTAGGCACGTTCGGGATTTCACCCCGGGTGGCAAGTCGAAATCATCAAAATCACTCAAACATTTCATTAATCCATCATTCACCTTGCAAAGCATTCATTCATCGGTTAGTTTATCAGCATGACATAGTCTCGGGATCCACCTCGGGTTTGCAGACTGTGCCTTAAACATTGGGATAATTAATCTAGTAACTAGGTTAATTAAAATTGGAGTCACTCAGGGTTTTTTCCTAGTTTACCCTTAAATAATTAAACAAGGTGGCGACTCACACACATCATGTGCATTTCTTCCTTAGTCACATGCATTCACATGCCTATGATATTTTGGGGTAGGGGTTCACAACATTCACGTGCATTTCTGCCTTTAGTCACATGCATTCACATGCCTATGTGTTTTTCGGGGAAGGGGTTCACAGGGACCAACTGCCGCCTGAGAGGGTGGAGGTGGCGGTGCATCGTCGGACGAGGAGCTATCATCATCATCCTCAGAGAAATCCAATGAAATCCCCTCCACCTCCAACCTAGTCCGGAGTCGGTCAACCTCCACTTGGAGTCGGGTAACAACGCTGGACTGGCGGGACTGGTGCCTCTGCATCCTCCCAATCTCCAAATCCTATCAAAATATAAAAGCAGAGAAAGGTAAGAGGGGTATACAAAGCAAAAAAAGGCAAAGCACATGAGAATCATACCCTCTCATGGAGCTCAGGATACAGCCGGGCGATGTAGGACCGAGCGAAGCCAAACCTCTGGTATAGCTCCTGATATCTCTGAGCAGGCACCTGCAAGCGCAGAAAGACATCCAATAAAGAATCATCCAAGTAAAATATCTATGACCTATTGAATTCATTTTTCTACTTACGTGTGTGGCATGCTTAGGATCCAGCTGTAGCGGTGGAGGAGCCTGCCTGAAGTCAGCAGGGATAATAATGGCCGATCCGAGGCCCAGAGCAGGGTCCAGCGCAACCTCCATGCCCGGAGGGAAAGGGACATCGCCTAACACGGCTCCCGCAGGCTCAGCCGGAGCATCCGCCTTCGCCTCCGCCTGCACCCTATAATATGCAGGGGTCCGATGTCTCCTCCTCTCCTGCGACAAGTTAAAACAAATGCCGTTAATTACTTAATCAAAGTATTGAAAAGGAGACCGAAGGCATAAGAACTACCTGAACGTACTCCCGAACCTCCGGCAATCTCTGCAGCCGGGTGGTGAAGTATGACGCATAATCGCCAACCGTCAGATGGGCATCAGCAGGAGAGCCATCATACTCCTCCAACAGGTCCTCAGGGGTCATACCCTCTAACAGGCACATATGGCGAGGAGGAGCATCGGGCACTCGCCTCTGTGCCGTGGCAACCTAAAGCTCATAGATCCTCTCCCCCAGGAAATACCGGTCTACCCAGTAACCCTGTAGTAGGATCCTAGACCGGGTGAAGGCCTCTGCCACGGCACGAGCGCGATAGGCCTCCCAAGCATCTCCCTCCCAGGGAGTCAGAAGGAGCTGCAAAACAAAAGAGTCAGTGAATACGCAGTAAAAGAGGAAAAGAGACATACTATTCAGGAAGTTCCTTGTACTTACGTCAGCTAAGGTCCTATTGTTAAGATAGCACCTCCAGTAATGTGGATCCTCGGAGCTGGAGAAAGTATGGTGGCGGTGTGCCAGATATCGAGGAATCTGCCGGGCATCAGCAAAGCGTCACCCCCCGGACCACCAGGGTAAATCCGGTACTGATAGGCCCACACCTGTAGCAAGATCCCAGCAGTTAAGTATAAATCTGAGTAATGAAAAAATTAAGGAAGAAAGTTAAGGGAGTAAGTGTTTTACCTCGAGCGGGCGGAGGAACTGCCAGTTAGACTCACCCTTACCCCTGGTCCATACGTCTAGACCATGGTAGAGGTGAGCCAAGGCGAGAGAGGCCCAGTCATACAAGCCAACACGGCCCAAATCCCGCAGACAGGCCAGCATAGCAGGGTCTCCCTTATTCTGGGAGGTGCACAGTAGCTGCGAGGAGATAAGGTAGAAAATGAAAGATCGTGCTGCCTGGTCTCTCTCCTCTCTGGTGTACGCAGGGGCTGCAGGCCGAGCATCCTCAGGTAACTCCCTCCATGTAGCCAATCTCGTACAAATCCGCTCGGCCCAGAATCTATAAACCACCTCATAGGAGATGTACCCCTGAGCTGTGTACCTGGTGCGGATGGTAACACCAAGTAGGGTCCTCACAAGCTCAGCTCCTAATGCGGCAGTCTGGTACCGAGCATCTAAAGGGGCGATCGCGCCATCGAACCCGAGCCCGGTGATAGCAGTATAGTCAACTGGAGTCAGGGTCATCTCTCCGAAGCCAAATCTGAAAGAGTGAGTGCAATCGTTCCACCGCTCCATTAGCGTGTAGCGCATGGCGGGTGGAAATCGGGGTTGAGTCCGCCGAAGCCCAGCGGCATAATCGCCGAAACCAGCAGCAATGACTCGAGACCGCATCGGGGGGTCCAACAAGTCCCAGAAGGTCGAAGCATCAGTGGAGGATCCGCCAGCACAGGCCTTGTCCAGATCAACTTGTGTAAGAAAAATTTTATTCAGATCAAGAATTAAGCTAACAGTTGTTTATTTTTGTTTTTATCGCAGGAAAATTGAGCGTTGCAATCACTGGCTAGGCACAGCTGCGTCACGCAACTGTAGATGCGTCACGCAACAGTAGATGCGTCACGCACCCAACAGTTGCGCCACGCAACTATTCAAAGCATTGTGTTCCTTGCGCACAGCCGCGTCACGGAACTGTTCTTCCGCAGAACAGTTGCGTGATGCAACTGTCGAAGGTAAGGCAGAACTAACCTAATGTTCAATCTATTCGTTTTTGTGCTTTTTCTATGCATTTTCAGGGTCTAAATGCATCGCATTGGAAGTGGAATCAACTTTAAGCCAGCAAATAAGGTTTTAATACAAGCAAAAGAGGCAAACTCAAAGGATTCAGAGGCACTAGGGTTGCGCCGCTTCGAACAGTTGCGTCACGCAACTGTTCACACAGGAACAGTTGCGTCACGCAACTGTTCACACAGGAACAGTTGCGTCAAGCAACTCCTTCTTGCGTGACGCAACTGCCGACGCACAAACAGTACGCAAATTGCAATAATCCATTCACAAAGCATCATCGAAAGCAAGAAATTCAGGATTAAAGTTACTTACCTCGGTCTGGAAACCGCGCATCGCGTCGGTATCGTGTCGAACCGGGAACTTAGAGCCCGACAACGGGAGAAGCTGAAAAGGTCGTGTCCCAGGAGTCAGGGCATTACGGCTAACCGGTACTCGCTCACCCTCGAAAATCGGGATGTCCGGGATCGCCCCCAGGGTGTCCATCTCCGGTGTGTAGGCAACAGCTGGGATCTCGGAAAGCTAAGACATTTTAGCTGAGGTTCAGAGTGTTTTTGGAAGGCTTGAGAGTTTGAAAAGTAAAAAATAAAATGTTGGAAAGCTTACTTATAGTTAGAAATGAAAATGGGCCCAAGCCCATTAACACATCTATAAGAAGCCCATTAACTCTTTTAAGCCTAAACGGCCCATTCACGCCCATTTAAGCCCAAGATGGCCCGTTCAAGCAATTTGAAGTCAGTGTGCGATTCGTATACTTCAGCAATTTTGTCCACTCACCGCACAGGGGGCAGGATCATCAAATTGTCCAAATTACCCTCAGGTAAGTTTCCTTTCAAACACCGCATCAGGAAAGGTATACCTGAAAATTTAGGATTAAAAAATTTCTTGCCTAAATTTTTGCTAAATTTTAAACCAAATTTTACATCAAAGGTTTGCTTAAAAAGATAATATTTTGGTCCTGAGCCGGAATTCCAGACTGGGGGCAAAAGTACAATCTTCTGCCCTGATACAAAATTTCAATGCTTATTAATGCATGGGGGCATGTGTCGCCCCAACATTTAACAAAGGCAAGATCTATTTGCACACAGAAATTGCTCTTTTTTCTCTTGAACAATTTTTCAGGCCAACCAGTGATGGTTTCTCGAAGCCGATAGGGCCCACCAAGCAGTGATGGTGTATTACAAAGCTGTTCGGATTGTTCTTCTCGATTAGTGATGGTGTATTGCGAAGCTAATCGAGTCAATCTTCTTGCTGATTAGTGATGGTATATTGCGAAGCTGATCAGGACAATCTCAATGACCAAACGGTGATGGTTTCTCGAAGCCGATAGGTCTTACCAACAGTGATGGTGTATTACGAAGCTGTTTGAATTCTCTTCCTGGTTAATGATGGTGAATTACGAAGTTGATCAGGACAACTAAGACCCTTCAAGCCAATCAAACCGAGCCTCGAAGTTATCTTCAGAACCAATCAGACTGTGAGTTTTGGAGGTCGTTACCGGTCCAATTGGAGCCAATAAAGCCGATCAAACTGAGCTTTAGACGCGACCAAATGATTGGAACAACCATTTCATCCAATCCGAGGTAGAAGGCGCGTCAATGGACCATTTTAACATTAATCGTTTATACAATTAATGATAAAGTCGGGGGGGGGGGGGGCAAACTGTTGACACGTGTCTTTATGCCCCCGCCTAACCCAATAAGGATATAAGGACGCGGAATGAGGGATCATGGTTATCTGGAAGTCTTTAAACCCAGGGATTGATTTAAACCAATTTGAGGGTGACTGATTTGCGTTAGAGTTGCGTCACGCAACTCCAATTAAGATGACGTCACCTTAAAGCCGACATAACGGTTTTACATTCTGTTTGGATACGTGGCAACAGTCCAGAAAGTGAGCTGCGACACGCAGCTATCGGGTCCGTCACGCAGCCGTCAGTTGTGTGACGCAGCTATCCCCTGTTGCCTTACCCATATAAATACTGCATTTTTTTTGTCTTATGAAGGGAGGAATTTTTAGGGCGTAAAAAAAGACAATTGCAGCTAGGTTTTTCTGTAGAAACTCTACAGAGTTCCCTTGAAGAAAAATAGCCTTTAGAGATTGATTAAGTTAAAACGAAAATCATAAAAAAGAGAAAAAGGAGAGGAAAATAAAAGAGAAGGAGTTGGGTGTTGAAAACTTGGTGAACAAAGGCTTCTGGGACCCTGAAATCTCATTCCTTAAGGCGTTTAGATTGTTTACAATCCTCAATCTGAGGGTTAGGTAATCATCTAAGACTTTTTCTTAGTATGTTTAGTTATTTATTCATTATTATTTATTTTATTGGTGTTTTAGTAGTGTGATCTTATTTAAGCGGTAATCTGCCCATTCTCGAATGTTTCCGGGTTGTAGTAGAACATGTTTTAATAAAAGGAAAATGTAAAAAGGGTTGTTTGAAAAGTAGTTACGGATCAGAGCAGTTGCGTCACGTAGCTATAAGGTGCGTGACGGAACTGTTCATGTCCAAAACATAGTTAAATTGCCCAGATTAGTTGCTTGACAGAACTGTTCGTATCTATGATTTTATTTCACTTTTATTTTCTATTTAATACTATATTTGAAATAAACGATTGATGGACCTGAAAGTTTTCCCAAATCATGAACAGCTACGTCACGCAACTGTTAGATTCGTCACGCAACTGTTCTTCCATAGAACAGCTGCGTGACGCGACTGTTTTAACATTCCAGAAAAAAAAAAATTTTGTGCAATTAAATAAATATTCAAATCTCTTAATAATTCAAGGGACAACCAATTGTGGGCAGATTACGGTTTAATCAAGTCTAGTATGTTAATATATTGTTATGCATGATTTCAGTTTTTTTAGGGTTTCTTGGATTTAAATTGGATAGAATGTATTTTAGGTTCGGTTTGTGGCCCGCCTTTAACCATAAGGCAAGAGCGGGTCGTTCGTTTATTTTGACTTAACTACTGTGGGTTGAAGGGTTGGTGTGGTTTGAATGATTATGAATGCAATGAATGAATTTATTTGGGACGATTAAATAATTTTCCACAAAGGAACTCAGTTCGATTTATTCGGGTTGGGTTTGTATAAATAATTTGGCTTTTCTAAATTAAAATAAATTAGAAATTGTAGGTTAAAAGAGGCCGGTTTTCCAGGCGTCGGCTTCCAACTGGCCGACGTACCCAATTCCCTTACCCAGAATCGCACTTGGTGCGCCTGACCAGTTCTCTAAATTGGCCTTAAACAAAATTGGGTTTTAAATGAAGTTACTTTTAAAATTGGAAACGGTCCCATTGCCGAAAAAATGGGTGGCGACTCAAATGTTTTATAAGACCGATCTATCGGCATCGTATCCTAAAATGTTTTGTCACCAATTGTCAAAAATAAAGACCACTTTTTCATAATAAAATCACTTTTCCAAATCAAAAATGAAAATCGAGCGTTTTTCGGGTCGCTCGAGGGCGGTGCGAAAACAGTTCCACTCGTCCTTAAGACTCTTACATGTTTGGCATATGATCATAGCGCAATCCAAATCAAATTTCATAGCATGCATTATTTTAAGAAATAGATAACCATATTCTAGCAACTACTCAACTAAGACCACAATAAGAGCTCATTAATTCTTTTTAGGTCGATTCAGTTTAATTCAATTTCTAGGTAATAACCACACAATCCAAATATCAAGCAATACACATAACAAGTAAGTGTACCTGATTGCAACCTGCTCATTATTCATAGAAGCTCACAAGCTTCATATAAATCCAAAACATTCATTCACACACATGTTTACAAGAATTAATTCCATATCCATAAGATAGATAGCTCAAGTAATCCAATTATAAGATCGTATCAATCCGTACATATCTTAGTCCAATATAACTCAATATGTCAAGTAAGTAAGCGTACCTAGTGCATAACATTAAGCTTTCCAAAGCATAATACCAAATCGGTATTACCAAGTCATAAGCACACACTTACTTCATAGTAGTTCATAGGTTAAGCAAGTCAACATCTTAATAACAAAGTCCTAGTATGCCATCTAACCCTATATTACTTTATGCAAGCAAGCATAATATCATACATCAAGTTTAGCTCATGCAATCTATGAATTCAAAGTCAAACATAGGTCATACTCTAGGGACATGGTTCGGCCATTCCTAAAGCACTGGGGTACATGCTCCCTTATCATACTAAATCCAACATTTAATTGCATACTAACATTTAATTGCACATTGGTTTATTCATTTGCATATTCAAGCATCATTTAGGCACAAATCCCCAATTAGGCATTCATACTCAATTACCAATCCTAATCATGTCAATTATCATTCAATACATGTATATTTATTTAATGGACATCATATAATAAAATATCTTAGCTCATAACATGTGAAAGATCAAACAAATCTCATTTTAAGATTAAACAAATATCTCAGCATAGGTTCGACATATCACATAAAGTAGACTAGCTAAGTTCATTTCATCACATAGTCATGCAACGCATAACATTTGACCTTAATAGAACTTTATGACAATCTATTTCATCAAACCCTGACCAATTAACCAATTTCCCCCAGTTTGATTTCATAATCTAATACTAAATCGAAATTAACTTAATTGCCACATTCAAACTTACATTTGACCTTTAGGTCATATTAACAAGTATAATTAAGTGATAATTCCCAATTAAAACAATTAGACATGATTCATATCTTATTCATTCCCCTTTTTGATTTTCATATGAGATTTTAATCTCAATTAGAGAAGATTCTAAAGAGAACCAAATCAAAGATACATTAGGGATGCATTTAGGGTGTTTAAGCATCATTAGAGGGTCAAAAATACAAAGTTACATTGTAAGAAACAGAGGAGTCCACAGCCAGGCCATGTTGCACAATTACAATTACAATTCATACCTGGCCGACGGTCGCATTCCATATTTTCATCATTTCTAGGGCTGTCCTCACAAATCCATGGTGACCCACTTCATCCCAATTCCACACAAACAAGGCATAACATTTTCATAATACAAATAATCAAGCATTGCAATTAAATGCCGGTACATCAAACAATTAAATATCGTGATGCAAGTGCACAATTAGACATTCATTTTCAATTACAATTAACAATATAATATAACAATTGACCCTTGAAAAATAAATAAATAATAAAATAAATAAGTTACAATTACAATTACAATTCATTTTCATTTTCAATTACCATTAACAATATAATATAACAATTGATCCTTGAAAAATAAATAATTAATAAATAAATAAATAATAAAATAATAGTAAAGTAAATAAAGAACTTCATTTTAATATATATGTCAAGTTCGAGAGTTTATCTAAATAAACTTATTAGCTTAATTATTAATTATGACTTGCCTAAATTCCATTGATATTCTGACAAAACCTCCCCTAAAATTTGATTAATCCACAATTCAATAATAAATTCTCAAAGCCCATCCATCGGGCAATTCACCTCAACGCATCCCATCCGCTATAACCATATTCATCAATCATTCGTTCGCTCAATTCACACATATATGCACTTAATAATTTCAAACCAATTAATTAACAAATTGTATTAACCTTCGAGCATGTTCCAATGATATTATTAATTGTTCTATAACTAATTACCAAATAACAAAACAATTATAAAACAAACTTGTTTCGCCAAGTTAAATATAACTACTCTCATTTGATAGTTTCTAGACTTCTAATAAAAAAAAAAATTGGGCTTCTAGACTATTTCGGTTCGATTCAAATCGGTTTGGTCCAACTTAGTGATTTGACTCGATTTTTTGCTTGGGTTACGGGTTTTTCACTGGGTTTTAGGAAAATCCAAACTGGTTTACAGGTCTGGTTTAGCAGTAATAAAATATTTTCCGCTGAATTTCATTGGTTGGAATAAAAATTTAGTTTTTAAATGAAAATTCTACAAAATTGAATTTTTGGGTCGTTTCAATCTTCCCCCCTTATAAAAATTTGTCCTCAAATGTTAGAAATGAGCAAGAAATAAGGATGCAACTAGCAAGGAAAGCGTGTAACAGTGGAAAAGTCATTGCAATGCATACTAGATATCTTAAACCCTGAGGCTTGCAGACAAGAATCCATCATTTTCAAAATGAATTTCGTTTACCCATCTATTACATCAATTGTCACTTGAGTAAAACTCACAAGAAACTTAAGCATATTACTTTAACCTCCAATTGCTATCATCAGTCAGCTACTGAAATCTTTAGAAAATCTTTCTTTGGTAAAATCTTACAATAAAACCGGGTTTAGCAGTATAATGCATAATATATATTTTCTCAAGATTATTTAATTACATTTGAAAAATTTAAATTTTATTACGCGTTCCTCCATGAAAACCATGTTCCAATAAAGTTGAAAGTAAACAGTGCTAATGTCAAAAGGCTTTTTCAACTTATCTAACCAAAACACGTATTTATGAAAGCAAAATATATATTTATAAAGACCAAATATATAGTTTATGAAAATTAAAAATGGTTGAAATTTAATTTATTTGTAATAAGATTTAACTTATTTTATTCACATATGCTATTACTAGAACTCTTCTCTATCAAAAGTTTGAAAACTATTACTGTAATTCAAAATTTCAAGAAAAAATCATCTTTGTAACTTTCGTTGTCTATAGCATCACAGGGCGATTCTAGCTCACTCTCTTAGTCCCTATCTATCCAAGTCATATTCTCCCTATAATATTCTTACCATAAACCAGTTCAACTATTAGATGGCTCCTGGACTAAAGGATCTCACTGCACTCCATAGCTACCTTACCTTTACAGAGATTTTAATTCTTTCTACTAAATCGTCAATCTCTCTCTAATACTTAATCTCTCAAGTTACCCCAACTTTGTCATTAGAATTGACCTTGATAATAACATCTTTTGCTATTTCACCTTGTAGCTCTGTTAACTCTTTTCTCTTTAATAACCTCCCATTTCACCCATCTTGCTTATTAGTCCATGCTAAGAATATGAGAGTACTCTTATTAATTATTTCGTCTACTTAGTTTCTTTAGTACTACTAATCATCGTTAATCATGATTCATCTAATCACCAATATTTCCACCTAACATTTATTACTTGCCCTAAACATTCACTTTTTACCTAATGCCCATCAACACGAAGGTTTTCAATAAAATTTCTTATGTCCCAACCTAATGCTATCTTACCA